>NC_058089.1:34457460-34591558 GCF_014858855.1 Bufo gargarizans
CCTCTGCCTGGGTGCTGGGCCTAAATATATGCCAATGGACTGTTGCAGTGGTGGCTGACGTGAAGCCTCATTCTCTGCTATGACATGCAGACTGATTCTCTGCTGACATGAAGCCAGATTCTCTGTTACGGGACCTCTCTCCTCTGCCTGTGTGTGTGCTGGGCCTAAATATATGCCAATGGACTGTTGCAGTGGTGGCTGACGTGAAGCCTCATTCTCTGCTATGACATGCAGACTGATTCTCTGCTGACATGAAGCCAGATTCTCTGTTACGGGACCTCTCTCCTCTGCCTGTGTGTGTGCTGGGCCTAAATATATGCCAATGGACTGTTGCAGTGGTGGCTGACGTGAAGCCTCATTCTCTGCTATGACATGCAGACTAATTCTCTGCTGACATGAAGACAGATTCTCTGTTACGGGACCTCCCTCCTCTGCCTGGGTGCTGGGCCTAAATATATGCCAATGGACTGTTGCAGTGGTGGCTGACGTGAAGCCTCATTCTCTGCTATGACATGCAGACTAATTCTCTGCTGACATGAAGACAGATTCTCTGTTACGGGACCTCTCTCCTCTGCCTGGGTGCCGGGGCCTAAATATCTGAGAATGGACTGTTCCAGTGGTGGGTGACGGGAAGCCAGATTCTCTGCTATGGAACCTCTCTCCAATTGATTTTGGTTAATTTTTATTTATTTAATTTTTATTTTAATTCATTTCCCTATCCACATTTGTTTGCAGGGGATTTACCTACATGTTGCTGCCTTTTGCAGCCCTCTAGCTCTTTCCTGGGCTGTTTTACAGCCTTTTTAGTGCCGAAAAGTTCGGGTCCCCATTGACTTCAATGGGGTTCGGGTTCGGGACGAAGTTCGGATCGGGTTCGGATCCCGAACCCGAACATTTCCGGGATGTTCGGCCGAACTTCTCGAACCCGAACATCCAGGTGTTCGCTCAACTCTAATTAGGACCATCAAGGTTAAATTTTTTATAATAAGAGAATAAAACTTTCTTCCACCTTTGAATGTCCCATGTTTGGTGCTCTCTTGCAAAGTCCAAACGAGCAGTTCTGTGGCGTTCAAGGAGACGAGGTCTTTGAAGACGTTTTTTGTTTTTGAAGCCCTTCAGTCTCAGATGCCGTCTGATGGTTATGGGGCTGCAGTCAGCACCAGTAAGGGCCTTAATTTGGGTCGAGGATCGTCCAGTGTCTTGACGGACAGCCAATTGGATCCTCCGGCTCAGTGCTGATGAAATTTTTTTGGGTCTTCCACTTGACTTTTTTCTTGTTGCATGTTGAAGCTCTACTTGGAACCTTGTTCAGATCCAACAATATAGAATATGATTTTTTGCCATTTTTCAAGTGGTCTTAAACTTTTGACCAGGACTGTATGTGTCATCCACAGTACCACCCCATAGCAGTGTCCTCCACAGATCCCCCATAACAGTGTCATCCACAGATCCCCATAACCGTGCGTATTCACAGATGCCCCATAACAGTGTGTCATCCACAGATCCCCTTCATAACAGTGTAATCCACAGATCCCCCATAATAGTGTCTTCCACAGACCACCATTAGTTCAAAACCCACCAAAAGCACACCTTTTTATTAAAAATATATTTTTCTTATTTTTCTACTCAAAAACCTAGGCGTGTCTTATGGGCCGGTGCATCTTATAGGGCGAAAAATACGGTATGTATGTATGTATGTATTGCGATCATTCAAAAATGCATCCATCGATTTCAATGAAACTAGGTATACACATCCATTGCTACCTGGAAATAAATCTTGTGGTTGTCGCATCTCTCTAAGGTGGCCTGAGATGGTCCCAAAAAATGCAAATATGGCATATCACATGACCTACATTAGCCAATAGAAGCTTGCAGGTTCTTAGTCTCCACATATACACAGTTTTACACCAGGTTTCCATAACAACCCAGCCATTTTTCTTCACTGCTGCAGGTCAGCTTTAAAGGGGCAGGGCGCTGTGGATGACACTGTTAAGGGGGCAGGGGCCACTATTGAAAGGGAAACTGCTGTGGAGGTCACTGTTAAAGGGGCGAGCACTGTGGAGGTTGTCACGAACGTACCCGTATGCCGACGGATACTGCCCGGGACAAGTTTGGTTAACTTTCAGTTAACCTTCTACAGGCACAATTCAGTATACTGCCACCACCTGTTTCAACGGCCGATGAACCGACTACCGGTTACTCACCCTCATGCAGAGCAGGAAATGAACCAGCTACTGCTTGCTAACCGATTGCAATCGTTCAGCCAGGCAACAAGCAAAATGGCATTTGTCACACCAATGGTAACGTTACTCCCCTCAGAGGCAGAATTTGTTAATTCCTTTGTTTAGAACACGGAAGACTTAGCAATTAAGATTTGTCAATCTTTTTAATACAGGGAGTGCAGAAATATTAGGCAAATGAGTATTTTGACCACATCATCCTCTTTATGCATGTTGTCTTACTCCAAGCTGTATAGGCTCGAAAGCCTACTACCAATTAAGCATATTAGGTGATGTGCATCTCTGTAATGAGAAGGGGTGTGGTCTAATGACATCAACACCCTATATCAGGTGTGCATAATTATTAGGCAACTTCCTTTCCTTTGGCAAAATGGGTCAAAAGAAGGACTTGACAGGCTCAGAAAAGTCAAAAATAGTGAGATATCTTGCAGAGGGATGCAGCACTCTTAAAATTGCAAAGCTTCTAAAGCGTGATCATCGAACAATCAAGCGTTTCATTCAAAATAGTCAACAGGGTCGCAAGAAGCGTGTGGAAAAACCAAGGCGCAAAATAACTGCCCATGAACTGAGAAAAGTCAAGCGTGCAGCTGCCAAGATGCCACTTGTCACCAGTTTGGCCATATTTCAGAGCTGCAACATCACTGGAGTGCCCAAAAGCACAAGGTGTGCAATACTCAGAGACATGGCCAAGGTAAGAAAGGCTGAAAGACAACCACCACTGAACAAGACACACAAGCTGAAACGTCAAGACTGGGCCAAGAAATATCTCAAGACTGATTTTTTTTTCTAAGGTTTTATGGACTGATGAAATGAGAGTGAGTATTGATGGGCCAGATGGATGGGCCCGTGGCTGGATTGGTAAAGGGCAGAGAGCTCCAGTCCGACTCAGACGCCAACAAGGTGGAGGTGGAGTACTGGTTTGGGCTGGTATCATCAAAGATGAGCTTGTGGGGCCTTTTCGGGTTGAGGATGGAGTCAAGCTCAACTCCTAGTCCTACTGCCAGTTTCTGGAAGACACCTTCTTCAAGCAGTGGTACAGGAAGAAGTCTGCATCCTTCAAGAAAAACATGATTTTCATGCAGGACAATGCTCCATCACACGCGTCCAAGTACTCCACAGCGTGGCTGGCAAGAAAGGGTATAAAAGAAGAAAATCTAATGACATGGCCTCCTTCTTCACCTGATCTGAACCCCATTGAGAACCTGTGGTCCATCATCAAATGTGAGATTTACAAGGAGGGAAAACAGTACACCTCTCTGAACAGTGTCTGGGAGGCTGTGGTTGCTGCTGCACGCAATGTTGATGGTGAACAGATCAAAACACTGACAGAATCCATAGATGGCAGGCTTTTGAGTGTCCTTGCAAAGAAAGGTGGCTATATTGGTCACTGATTTGTTTTTGCTTTGTTTTTGAATGTCAAAAATGTATATTTGTGAATGTTGAGATGTTATATTGGTTTCACTGGTAAAAATAAATAATTGAAATGGGTATATATTTGTTTTTTGTTAAGTTGCCTAATAATTATGCACAGTAATAGTCACCTGCACACACAGATATCCCCCTAAAATAGCTAAAACTAAAAACAAACTAAAAACTACTTCCAAAAATATTCAGCTTTGATATTAATGAGTTTTTTGGGTTCATTGAGAACATGGTTGTTGTTCAATAATAAAATTAATCCTCAAAAATACAACTTGCCTAATAACTCTGCACTCCCTGTAGAAGGGTGAAAAGAAAAAAACAACAGTGCATATATATAATTTACAGAAAAATTACTATTCAAGATAATAATTCACGACAATGAAAAGTATACTTAAGTTTCTCTGCTTCAGTCCTTGGAGTTGTTGTACAATCTGATTGGTACAATATCAGCGGACCCTGATCACTGACATTCAGAATGCAATAAATCCAGGTGGTAATGCAGGGTGGTAAGGCGGGACATCACAATATCCTGCCAGCATCTTTTAACAGTTCTCAAACAGGAGGTGCCAGCAATTCTGCCCACCAATTGTACTAACGTGTGGGCGGGGCCGAGGAGGTGTCATTAAGGTCGATGACCTAGCTAGGGCCAGCCCAGAATGTCATTATTCTGGTAGAGCCCACAACTTTCCGGGCTGAGAATGCGCTGTTTCACTGGGGCAGTGAAAAGGCTCTCTCAGCTTGTTGCCCGTGTGGACAGGAGGAATCTGTGAAAACTGTACCAAGACTGACCTTAACCTCTCCTCCAGGAGGGTGTAACGTCACGCCTTAGTAACCAACCACTGACCATACCGTATCTCGTGAGCTTGCGAAGAAAAGGTTAAATGGCACTCCTCAACATATGCAGAGAGGTGCTCAGTGGTATATGGCGCCATCCTACTCCACCACATAGCACCATGACTGCGGACGTGATCAAGGTCTATTGTTGACCGAAACGTTGGCCAGTGGTTCAAAAAAACTTTTGGATGGATATAATAAGACAATAAAAATAAGCATTTGACGTAACAGCAAAAAGAGAGTGCCAAGAGAGTGAGCTTGACGTAGTTGACGTCAAGCGGGCACGAGGGGAGGTTTCCCTCACAGTTAGTATTTGCTCTTCTGAAGGTACAATTATCCAAGATCAGGAAGGTATTAAAGAGGCATTCGTGAAATATTTCTCAGAATTGTACAAATCAGAAAACACCATTTCAGATGAAGTGATTGAGTCATTCTTGAATTCTATTTCTTTTCCAGTCCTCACAGATATCCAAAGAAAATCCCTAGATGCTGAACTCTCCTTGCAAGAGCTGGAGGCCGCCTTGAAAGCCTGTGCGGGAAACTCATCCCCAGGAACCGATGGATTCCCATATATGGGGAGGTTGTTCTTCCCCATCTCCTAAAGTTATTTAATCTATTATACATCCCAAACAAAATGGATTTAACCCTAACAAAGGTACTCATAAGAATTTGCATTGTCTGTATGCCAACATTCAGTTCTCCCAGGGTTTCTCGCTCCATCCTGTCATTAGATGACTCTAAGGCCTTTGACAGGGTGGAGTGGAGATTCCTCTTGAGGGTACTAGAGAAGATGGGATTTGGCACTGGGTTCATTAATATGGTGAAGCTATTGTACAAATCCCCAAAGGCCAGATTGAACGTTAACAAGGAGCTTTTCATTGGAGAGAGGCACGCATCAAGGGTGCCCACTCTCCCCATTTTTATTTGACATCTATATTGAGCCCCTTGCTATTATGATTAGGCATGACCCTGGGATTGAAGGGTTTGGGATGCTGGGAACAGAAGACCGTATTTCTCTATATGCCGATGACGTCTTGTTCTATATACAACAGACCAATATTACACTTACCAGGGTTATTTGAGTTGTTTACTCTTTCAGTGATGTTTCCAGGCTCAATATTAATTGGTCTAAAACTACTCTTCTTCCCATAGACAGATTAGAACCTCCGACTGAGGAATTGTGTAGTAATTTGAGGATTGCCGTCTCTCTTGAATATTTGGGGATTACTATCTCCTCTAAGGTCAAATACTTTTTACAGCTTAATTTAATCCCGGTAATAACTAGATTGAGATCGAAAATAAAGATGTGGCTGAGACTCCGATTATCAAGGGCTGATAGAATTTCCTTGGTGAAGATGGTGATTTTGCCTCAAATACTTTACATTCTCAGAAATTCCCCAGTATGCAGTAGCGTCCTGGCTGCTATGGTAACCAATAGGAGCCCCAGAGATTAAACTGGGACTCTGATCTGAACTGCTGCTCCGCTGCCACCAATGATGGGGGGAGGGGGTTGTTAACAAATGATTTTAATAGGGGGGGCCGCACTAACCATCAATGATTTTAATAGGGGTGGTGGGGGTGGGGGGACGCACTGGCCACCAATGATTTTAATACTGGGGAGGGAGAGGGGTCTGGCCCCTGGCAGCACCCGATCTCTTACAGGGGGCTGAGATCTGAGATCCGCATAATTAACCCCTCAGGTGCGGAAAATAATAAAGTAAAGTTCGGGTCCCCATTGACTTTAATGGGGTTTGGGTTCGGGTCCAAGTTCGGATCAAGTTCGGGTCCCGAACCCAAACTTTTTTTTTAAAGTTTGTCCGAACTCCCCGAACTCAAACATCTAGGTGTTCGCTCAACTCTAGTTATAATGTTTCTTTTTTATAGTTATTATCTTATCTATCACTAATAACTTATTATTATAGATATTATCCTACCTATCATTAATAATTTGTATTTATAGGTGCTATTTTATTTTTAAAAAAACAATAAATCATTACTTATATAATGAACAGGCAATAACACAAAAACTGTAAGCCAAAAGCTAGGTATGTGCAAGCCAACAATCTATCCATGAGACAGGTACAGTCAGCATACCTTACAATTGTGTGCAATGAGACATTCAAGATCAGCTTTACATTTTTATTATAAAACAAAAAAAAAACTTACAATCAAACAATTTTTATCAAAAGTTACTCAAGAAGCACATTCCACATGTTAATATTCCACAATGTAGCAGCTCTAACACCTAAACTTTTTCTGTCACGTAAATAGAAAAGATAAATCTCACTTAAAGCAAGTTTGATGCATTCTTTTTCATCAATGAAGTCTCTCCTGAACAATAAAATATTCCGAATAGTGTTGAGCGAACTTGTGTTTTAAGTTCGCCATCTAAAGTTCGGGTTCGGGTTATCGAAGAATCGCGTTATGGATTCTAAATTCCGTTATGGTCCATGGTAGCGGAATCCATAACGCAATTCACAAAAATTCGCAATTCACAAAAACACAAGTTCGCTCATAACTAATTACGAACTTTCCTTAATATATTTTTCAAGCAGTTCTCCATAGTCCATAATACCTGCTTCTTACCTGTCTGCGGTACAGTACAAAGTCCATACATTACTAGTTTGTGATTCAAGAAGCCCAGATCACAAGTATGCTTCAGCAACACACCCACCCTCCTCCATAAGTTCTGTGCATACTTACAATTCCACATTACGTGGAGAGAGGTTTCATCCATAACACTTTGCTGTTGACTAGGGATGAGCGAACCCGAACTATATAGTTCGGGTTCGTACCGAATTTTGGGGTGTCCGTGACACGGACCCGAACCCGAACATTTTCGTAAAAGTCTGGGTTCGGGTTCGGTGTTCGTCGCTTTCTTGGCGCTTTTTGAAAGGCTGCAAAGCAGCCAATCAACAAGCGTCATACTACTTGCCCCAAGAGGCCGTCACAGCCATGCCTACTATTGGCATGGCTGTGATTGGCCAGTGCAGCATGTGACCCAGCCTCTATTTAAGCTGGAGTCACGTAGCGCCGCCCGTCACTCTGCTCTGATCAGTATAGGGAGAGGTTGCAGCTGCGACGTTAGGGTGAGATTAGGCAGTGATTAACTCCTCCAAAAGACTTCATTCAGAGATCGATTTGCAGCTGTGGATGATTGAACTGCTGCTATTCAATTGCTCACTGTTTTTAGGCTGCCCAGAGCGTTTTTCATTCACTTTTTTCTGGGGTGATCGGCGGCCATTTTGTGTCTTGTGGTGCTCCAGCACAAGCTGCCACCAAGTACATTTAACCCTCAATGGTGTGGTTATTTTTTGGCTACATCCTACATCAGGGTGAAGCTGTCACACCAAGTGCATTTAACCATCAATAGTGTGGTTATTTTTTGGCCATATACTACATCAGGGGCAAGCTGTCACCAAGTGCATTTAACCCTCAATAGTGTGGTTGTTTTTGGGCTATATCCTACATCAGGGTGAAGCTGTCACATCAAGTGCATTTAACCATCAATACAGGGAGTGCAGAATTATTAGGCAAATGAGTATTTTGACTACATCATCCTCTTTATGCATGCTGTCTTACTCCAAGCTGTATTGGCTCAAAAGCCTACTACCAATTAAGCATATTAGGTGATGTGCATCTCTATAATGAGAAGGGGTGTGGTCTAATGACATCAACACCCTATATCAGGTGTGCATAATTATTAGGCAACTTCCTTTCCTTTGGCAAAATGGGTCAAAAGAAGGACTTGACAGGCTCAGAAAAGTCAAAAATAGTGAGATATCTTGCAGAGGGATGCAGCACTCTTAAAATTGCAAAGCTTCTGAAGCGTGATCATCAAACAATCAAGCGTTTCATTCAAAATAGTCAACAGGGTCGCAAGAAGCGTGTGGAAAAACCAAGGCGCAAAATAACTGCCCATGAACTGAGAAAATTCAAGCGTGCAGCTGCCAAGATGCCATTTGCCACGAGTTTGGCCATATTTCAGAGCTGCAACATCACTGGAGTGCCCAAAAGCACAAGGTGTGCAATACTCAGAGACATGGCCAAGGTAAGAAAGGCTGAAAGACGACCACCACTGAACAAGACACACAAGCTGAAACGTCAAGACTGGGCCAAGAAATATCTCAAGACTGATTTTTCTAAGGTTTTATGGACTGATGAAATGAGAGTGAGTCTTGATGGGCCAGATGGATGGGCCCGTGGCTGGATTGGTAAAGGGCAGAGAGCTCCAGTCCGACTCAGACGCCAGCAAGGTGGAGGTGGAGTACTGGTTTGGGCTGGTATCATCAAAGATGAGCTTGTGGGGCCTTTTCGGGTTGAGGATGGAGTCAAGCTCAACTCCCAGTCCTACTGCCAGTTTCTGGAAGACACCTTCTTCAAGCAGTGGTACAGGAAGAAGTCTGCATCCTTCAAGAAAAACATGATTTTCATGCAGGACAATGCTCCATCACACGCGTCCAAGTACTCCTCAGTGTGGCTGGCAAGAAAGGGTATAAAAGAAGAAAATCTAATGACATGGCCTCCTTGTTCACCTGATCTGAACCCCATTGAGAACCTGTGGTCCATCATCAAATGTGAGATTTACAAGGAGGGAAAACAGTACACCTCTCTGAACAGTGTCTGGGAGGCTGTGGTTGCTGCTGCACGCAATGTTGATGGTGAACAGATCAAAACACTGACAGAATCCATTGATGTCAGGCTTTTGAGTGTCCTTGCAAAGAAAGGTGGCTATATTGGTCACTGATTTGTTTTTGTTTTGTTTTTGAATGTCAGAAATGTATATTTGTGAATGTTGAGATGTTATATTGGTTTCACTGGTAAAAATAATTAATTGAAATGGGTATATATTTGTTTTTTGTTAAGTTGCCTAATAATTATGCACAGTAATAGTCACCTGCACACACATATATCCCCCTAAAATAGCTAAAACTAAAAACAAACTAAAAACTACTTCCAAAAATATTCAGCTTTGATATTAATGAGTTTTTTGGGTTCATTGAGAACATGGTTGTTGTTCAATAATAAAATTAATCCTCAAAAATACAACTTGCCTAATAATTCTGCACTCCCTGTAGTGTGGTTATTTTTTGGCCATATACTACATCAGGGGCAAGCTGAGCCTGTCACCAAGTGCATTTAACCCTCAATAGTGTGGTTGTTTTTTGGTTATATCCTACATCAGGGGCAAGCTGAGCCTGTCACCAAGTGCATTTAACCCTCAATAGTGTGGTTGTTTTTTGGCTATATCCTACATTAGGGTGAAGCTGTCACACCAAGTGCATTTAACCATCAATAGTGTGGTTATTTTTTGGCCATATCCCAGTCTAATTCTGTTTATGGTCAGGGCTAGGACAACGTCGGCGTACGCAGAGAAACCTGCCCCTGAACATAGTGGCTGAATTGTGCCGGGAGCCACGGGCGCGGGTACACCAGTGAAAAAGGGGGCATACCTGATGGAAGCCTGAGAAAAAGGGCGGGAGGGAGGGGCGTGAGGCTCGGGCGCTGGGTTGAGCGGCTGGTAGGGGTTTAAGTACCAGACGCCCCTCCCACAAACGCAGGCTGTTAACAGCCTTACTATTTATGGTCAGGGCTAGGACAACGTCGGCGTACGCAGAGAAACCTGCCCCTGAACATAGTGGCTGAATTGTGCCGGGAGCCACGGGCGCGGGTACACCAGTGAAAAAGGGGGCAAAAAGCCATCGGTTAGGTACAATGCTTTATTACAATTACAAAGCCAGAGATCGAAAGGCACGTGAAATCTCTACCTGAGGATTGGGGATATACCGGGTGAAGCAGGAGGACCGCCACCGCCCCATGGACCGGATGACGTGGGCAGGCACCCGCTGCCGAGAAGCAGCGGAGGCCGCCCCTATGCGGAATGAGTGCCCCGAAATGACCTTGGGATCATAGCCTAGACCCTGGGCGAGGGCCCGGATGTACGCTACGAACTGTGAGGCGCCGAGAGGCTTGCCTGCCTGTGGCAGGAGCGGGCTGTCAGGAGATGAATCACGGATGTGTACCAGCAGTTGATGCAGCACTTGAACTGGGCACCAGTCGTTCAATGTTGGATAGAACTTGACCTCGGACGGGAGACCCGTCTGATTGGTTTTAGTGGAGGGCAGCAGGAGAGTGAAATGGCCCTGGCCCCATAACAGGTGCTGCTTCAGAGGATGGTTATGTCGATTTGGACCGGCCAAAACCTCTCCGGGCCGAAGGAACCCGTAAAACGCCAGATACATGGCTGCTTTCAGGATCAGGCTAGTGGAGGGCCCAAAAGGATTGCCGTCCAATGAAGAGGAGAGATCCCTGAACAACTTGCTGGATACCGGTTGCCTATGGGACACGGACCCTTTCCCCTCCTTTTGAATACCCCGAAGGGTGGCCTTGATGGCTTGAACGGAGAAGAGGGATTTGCGGTGAGGAGTGGTCAGCATGGCGTGATGTTGAATGCCGGCTAAATAGAGTCTGATGGTGCTGTGTGATAGAGAGAGATGCGAGTGACAATAGGCCAAGAAAGCCATGATGTGAGAGATTTCGGAGTGTTGACCCCTCGGATGACTCTTAGTGAATTTCTCAAAAGCCCTTAGGCCAGCCTGATAGTTCCTCGCCGTATTGGGCGACAGAGATTTTGCGACCAGACCCTTGGCCTCCTCTAGGAGTGAATTTAAGCCAGGATGAGAGTGCTGAATTGGGGCACCGGCGTGCTTGACTGATCCGCGTCGGGCATTTCCTGGAAAAAAACCGCAAAATTAGCACGGGAAAGAGCGTCTGCGGCCCTATTCTGCTCGCCTGAGATGTGTACGCAGCGCATGTGAAAATTGTGGAGGAGGGATAACCAGACTAGCTTGCGCAACAACGCCATGATCCTGGGAGACTGGGCCCTGCCCTTGTTGACGATGTCCACTAAAGTCTGGCTATCCGTAACGAACGTTACTGAAGAGTTGGCCCAATGGTGACCCCAGACCTGAGCAGCCGCCACAATGGGATATAGTTCCAAAAGAGGGGAGGATTTGAGCGCTGCTGTGTCTGCGACTAATTCTAGCGGCCATCCGGCGGCCAGCCAATGAGACCTGAAAATGGCAGCGAACCCGGAGGAACCCGCGGCGTCGGAGAAAACCATGGGGGAAGAGGAATCCCACTGAGGAACGAACAAAGAAATGCCATTCCAATCAGAGAGAAACCTACTCCACATGTCAAGATCTGCAAAGGCCTGGCCGTCCAGATGGACGACAGAATCCTGCTCTGGGGCAGAGGGCAGGAGACACAACAACCTGGAAAGGAAGGCCCTGCCTTGAGGCATAATTCTGGAGGCGAAGTTGAGCATCCCCAGCAAGGATTGAAGCTCCGCCCTGGTAAGGAAATGAGACTGGACCGCCCGGGAAATAGCGGAGCGAATCCTGAGCAACTTCTCGCTGGGGAGGCTAGCCTCCATTTTGATGGTATCCAGAATGATGCCCAGGAAGGTGACCTTGGTGGCCGGGCCCTCCGTCTTGGCCGTGGCCACAGGGACCTGAAGGCGGGAAAAAATGTCCAGGAGTGAATGGGGAATGGACGGGACCTGACTGGGTCTTTCAATGACGACCCTGGATAAGCCACCGTGATGGATGAGAATCCAGTGCAGGGCCTTGGCCAGTTGTTCAAAAAGCCAGGGGCTGCTCTTGGACCCGAAGGTGAGCCGGTTGGCAAAGTAAAATTTGTCTGCCCACTGAATGCCGTAGTACTTCCAAAGCTGAGGGTGTATTGGGAGCAGCTTGAAAGCATCGGCAATGTCTACTTTGGCCAGCCAAGCCCCGGCACCTGCTTGAAGGATATGCTGGATGGCCTCATCAACTGAGGAATACTGCATGGAATATTCCTCAGAGGGAATGAGTGAATTGAGACTGGGGATGGAGGACATATGAGGCGCAGAGAGGTCGTAGATGAGACGTTTTTTATTAGATGAAGATTTGGTGACAAGGCCGATGGGATTTATGCGCCATGACTGGAACGGGATTTTTAGGAAGGGACCAATGACGAACCCCTTGTCAACCTCTGCTTGAATGAGGGTGGTCACCGCCTCAGGGTCACTGGAGGCGGAAAGCAGATTGGGGCCCAGCCAGCAGCCCTGGGGATGTGTGATAATGCCGGTGTGAAACCCCTCTCTGCACCCATCCAACAAGAAGGTGACAAAGGAACGATCCGGATGGCCCTGCAGGAGAGCAGCCAGTAAATCCAAGTTGAGGTCGGCTAGTCAGGAGTCCCTGGCTGACTTCCTGGGACAGGAAGGGCGAGGGTGGGCCCGAAAACAAAGGGAGCAAATGTGCAGTGCTCGGCAAGCATTGAAGGCGCAGCCCTTGGCATTGAAATTGTTGCATACCTGGCTACTGCCGAGATATACAATTGGCCTGCCCAGTTTGTCTGTTGAAGAGGAAGTCCTGGAGGACCCGGAAGGACCTGGATTGGCCGCTGACTGTGGATCTTGTACCGGATTGGGACACCATTCCGTAGAATGAAAGATGGACTGGCAGATAGCGCACAAAGGAGCCTTCAGACCCGCGAAGTGCCGGCAGAATAACTCCATGTCCAAGTCTGCCCAATTGGACATGAACTGAAACTGATGCAGGGCTGCGGCGGCTTTGGCAGAGAACGAACGATGATAATCGTAAAATGCCGAGCCGCCGTATTTATGCCCTAAATCCGCAATCCGGTACAAGTAGGTATCCAATTCCTCCCTGCGGTTAGGCTGGGCGGAGCACACCACGTCCCTGTAGAGGCTGAAGGCCAGGACGAACTCGGAAACGGACAATTTCCTGTTTAGACGAGCATCCTTGGCCTTCAAAACCACGGAAACCTCTCCGCAATTGATCACCCGGTTTTCGGAAATATCCTGGGAGGCAATCAAAATGGATGCCAAATTGACGTCCTTGCCTGCCAGGATATCCTTCTTAATGTGTTCTGGCACAAAATGGGAAGGAGCAATTTGGGGGGTGGCAGAAGGCCTACCTGCAACGTCCGGGGGAATGGCAGAGATGACTGCCGAACCCGGATATTGCGGTGAAGCCGCTGGCCTGGTTTCTAAAACCGCGACCCTGGATTGAATGTCCGCGACTGAGCTAACGAGTCCGGTGATGGATGACTGGATCTGCGCTAGTGCCAGCCGGATGGAGTCGTTATCGGACTGCTCAGCTGACGAACCCGGAGTAGTCATCAGCAGGCGATATAGTTCAGCCTTGCGGGCAGTTGCGGGATGCCGAATCCCCCTGCGTCTGAGCTCGGCGATCAACTTCGGCACCGTCCAACTCCTTAGAGACGTGCAGCTATTATGCTCCGAAATGGCCGATCCTGGCAAGGAGAGGTTGTCATCCAACTCGGACATATGAGACATGTCGACCTGAGAAACAAAAGCGAACTTATGCCTACCTAAATAACGGAGAGAGACACAGACGATGCGAAGAAGGCGGTCGAGAGAAGGTGTGAGACTGAACGTGTGTGACAGAGGCCAACGTGAGAACCTACCTGACTGGATTAGGACGGATTGGAAACACGGCTCCAAAAAACCCCCGAACGTTTAAATGGAACTGATGAAAAAGAACCGACTTGAGTATTAAACTGACGGTTGACCCCGTCCCAGTGACCGTTTCTGAACCGACTTACCTGATATTGCCTTGAAATTCCTAGATGACACGAAAGACAGGAAGGAAAACAACAACTGCCCCAATCTAAGGGAAGGAACAACTGACATCAGAACATGTGTGACAACTTTTAGAAACAAAGACAGAACCTGGGCGATCCAGGAACACTGACGACCTGGGCGATCCAGGAACACTGACAACCTGGGCGATCCAGGAACACTGACAACCTGGGCGATCCAGGAACACTGAGAACCTGGGCGATCCAGGAACACTGACAACCTGGGCGATCCAGGAACACTGACAACCTGGGCGATCCAGGAACACTGACAACCTGGGCGATCCAGGAACCCTGACAACCTGGGCGATCCAGGAACACTGACAACCTGGGCGATCCAGGGACACTGACAACCTGGGCGATCCAGGAACACTGACAACCTGGGCGATCCAGGAACACTGACAACCTGGGCGATCCAGGAACACTGACAACCTGGGCGATCCAGGAACATTGACAACCTGGGCGATCCAGGAATATTGACAACCTGGGCGATTCAGGAACATTGACAACCTGGGCGATCCAGGAACACTGACAACCTGGGCGATCCAGGAACACTGACAACCTGGGCGATCCAGGAACACTGACAACCTGGGCGATCCAGGAACACTGACAACCTGGGCGATCCAGGAACACTGACAACCTGGGCGATCCAGGAACACTGACAACCTGGGCGATCCAGGAACACTGACAACCTGGGCGATCCAGGAACATTGACAACCTGGGCGATCCAGGAACATTGACAACCTGGGCGATCCAGGAACATTGACAACCTGGGCGAACCAGGAACACTGGCAACCTGGGTGACCCGGGGGCCCTGAGCCCCCGGGAGGGCCAGGGGACCCTGGCCATACAAGACCCGGAGACAGGAGCAGGACTGAACTAGGACACAAGACCCCTGCTTCCTGAAACAGTAAGGTGTAGACCGCAGATTCTAATTTGACGATGCAAGGCAGATAAAATAAAGAAAACTACGCCCCCTCCTGAAAAAGTGGGGAGGGCTGCCTGCATCCCCAAACCAGAACCCAACTATACCTCAAGGCCCTTGAAATAGCCTTCCCCACAGATGACCCCCAAAAGCGGATGTCATAATGACCAGCGGCAGCAGATTGCTGTCCCATGTATGTAGTGTATCATATAGGGAGACATGGTGACCAACTGCAGCGGATTGTCCTGACACTTGTATTCAGTGTATTATATTGTGATGTCATGGTGATCAGCTGCAGCTGATTGTCCTGTCCCCCATATACAGTTTGACCTGAGAATCCTGGCGCTGAAATGCCACCTGTGCGCTGGACACTCATGCAGAGCCGGAATGTAACCGGCAGTTTACTAAACCGGGATGCCGCTCCCCCAGCCCTGACGCCCGCACCCGTGCGAGCGCATCACGCTGGGGGAGAGCGGCAACCAAGACAGCACCACCAGGGGGCGAGAGACCGGTCGGGAGAGAGACGCAGCTAGGACGGAGCCAGCTGCGCCTCCATTACCTGTGCGTTGCGAAGGACGCCGGCGGCACGTGAGCGCGAACCCGGAAGTGCGTATCGGCCGGAAGAGGAGGGAGCTCGAATCGCAAGTAATGCGTGAGGCTCGGGCGCTGGGTTGAGCGGCTGGTAGGGGTTTAAGTACCAGACGCCCCTCCCACAAACGCAGGCTGTTAACAGCCTTACTATCTGTAAACGTATACCTGTCATCCAGCGCCTAAATAATAGGCCTCAAATTTATAGTCAGCTAAATCTGTGGTTATTGCTGTGGCTGGGCGAGTTATTTAGTGTCCGTCAAAGCACAGTTTTTGTTCTGGGTTGAAATACAATTCCCAATTTAGCAATTCTCTAAATTAGTGGTTTCTGCTGTATCAGGCCTACTTTAAATTTATCCCTAAAAGGGTATATTATATTCAAGGTGCAGATAGGGTCATTCTCAATAACTTCACACACACGCTACTGTGCATATCCCAGTCTAATTCTGTCCGTAAACGTATACCTGTCACCCAGCGCCTAAATAATAGGCCTCAAATTTATATTCATCCAAATCTGTCATTATTGCTGTAGCTGGTCAAGTTATTTAGTGTCCGTCAAAGCACAGTTTTTGTTCTGGGTTGAAATACAATTCCCAATTTTGCAATTTCCTACTTTAGTGGTTTCTGCTGTATCAGGCCTACTTTAAATCTATCCCTAAAAGGGTATATAAGATTCAAAGTGCACATAGGGTCCTTCTTAATAACTTCACACACACGATACTGTGCATTTCCAAGTCTAATTCTGTCTGTAAACGTATACCTGTCACCCAGCGCCTAAATAATAGGCCTCAAATTTATATCCAGCTAAATCTGTCGTTACTGCTGTGCCTGTATTAGTGTAATACGGCACCTAAATAGATAGCCAGATAGTGTTAGGTGTCTGTAAAAAAAGGCCTGATTTTGAATTCAATACATTGGGCCAAATAATATTTTTGTTGTTGTGGTGAACAGTAACAATGAGGAAAACATCTAGTAAAGGACGTGGACGCGGACATGGTTGTGGTGGTGTTAGTGGACCCTCTGGTGCTGGGAGAGGACGTGGCCGTTCTGCCACAGCCAAACGTCCTAGTGTACCAACTACCTCAGGTCCCAGTAGCCGCCAGAATTTACAGCGATATATGGTGAGGCCCAATGCCGTTCTAAGGATGGTAAGGCCTGAGCAGGTACAGGCATTAATCAATTAGGTGGCCGACAGTGGATCCAGCACGTTCACATTATCTCCCACCCAGTCTTCTGCAGAAAGCGCACAGATGGCACCTGAAAACCAAGCCCATCAGTCTGTCACATCACCCCCATGCATACCAGGGAAACTGTCTGAGCCTCAAGTTATGCAACAGTCTCTTATGCTGTTTGAAGACTCCGCTGGCAGGGTCTCCCAAGGGCATCCACCTAGCCATTCCCCAGCGGTGGAAGACATAGAATGCACTGACGCACAACCACTTATGTTTCCTGATGATGAGGACATGGGAATACCACCTCAGCATGTCTCTGATGATGACGAAACACAGGTGCCAACTGCTGCGTCTTTCTGCAGTGTGCAGACTGAACAGAACAGGAGGTCAGGGATCAAGACTGGGTGGAAGGCGATGCAGGGGACGATGAGGTGCTAGACCCCACATGGAATGAAGGTCGTGCCACTGACTTTCACAGTTCGGAGGAAGAGGCAGTGGTGAGACCGAGCCAATAGCGTAGCAAAAGAGGGAGCAGTGGGCAAAAGCAGAACACCCGCTGCCAAGAGACTCCGCCTGCTACTGACCGCCGCCATCTGGGACCGAGCACCCCAAAGGCAGCTTCAAGGAGTTCCCTGGCATGGCACTTCTTCAAACAATGTGCTGACGACAAGACCCGAGTGGTTTGCACGCTGTGCCATCAGAGCCTGAAGCGAGGCATTAAATTTCTGAACTTTAGCACAACCTGCATGACCAGGCACCTGCATGCAAAGCATGAACTGCAGTGGAGTAAACACCTTAAAAACAAGGAAGTCACTCAGGCTCCCCCTGCTACCTCTTCTGCTGCTGCCGCCTAGGCCTCTTCTGCTGCTGCCGCCTCGGCCTCTTCTGCTGCTGCCGCCTCGGCCTCTTCCTCCGCCTCTGGAGGAACGTTGGCACCTGCCGCCCAGCAAACAGGGAATGTACCACCAACACCACCACCTCCGTCACCAAGCATCTCAACCATGTCACACGGCAGCGTTCAGCTCTCCATCTCACAAACATTTGAGAGAAAGTGTAAATTCCCACCTAGCCACCTTCGAGCCCTGGCCCTGAATGCCAGCATTTCTAAACTACTGGTCTATGAAATGCTGTCATTTAGGCTGGTGGACACAGACAGCTTCAAACAGCTCATGTCGCTTGCTGTCCCACAGTATGTTGTTCTTAGCCGGCACTACTTCTCCAAGAGAGCCGTGCCTTCCCTGCACAACCAAGTATCAGATAAAATCAAGTGTGCACTGCGCAACGCCATCTGTGGCAATGTCCACCTAACCACAGATACGTGGACCAGTAAGCACGGCCAGGGACGCTATATCTCCCTAACTGCACACTGGGTAAATGTAGTGGCAGCTGGGCCCCAGGCGGAGAGCTGTTTGGCGCACATCCTTCCGCCGCCAAGGATCGCAGGGCAACATTCTTTGCCTCCTGTTGCCACCTCCTCCTACTCAGCTTCCTCCTCCTCTTCTTCCACCTGCTCATCCAGTCAGCCACACACCTTCACCACCAACTTCAGCACAGCCCGGGGTAAACGTCAGCAGGCCATTCTGAAACTCATATGTTTGGGGGACAGGCCCCACACCGCACAGGAGTTGTGGCGGGGTATAGAACAACAGACCGACGAGTGGTTGCTGCCGGTGAGCCTCAAGCCCGGCCTGGTGGTGTGCGATAATGGGCGAAATCTCGTTGCAGCTCTGGGACTAGCCGGTTTGACGCACATCCCTTGCTTGGCGCATGTGCTGAATTTGGTGGTGCAGAAGTTCATTCACAACTACCCCGACATGTCAGAGCTGCTGCATAAAGTGCGGGCCGTCTGTTCGCACTTCCGGCGTTCACATCCTGCTGCTGCTCGACTGTCTGCGCTACAGCGTAACTTCGCCTTCCCGCTCACCGCCTCATATGCGACGTGCCCACCAGATGGAACTCCACCTTGCACATGCTGGACAGACTGTGCGAGCAGCAGCAGGCCATAGTGGAGTTTCAGCTGCAGCACGCATGGGTCAGTCGCACTGCGGAACAGAACCACTTCACCACCAATGACTGGGCCTCCATGCGAGACCTGTGTGCCCTGTTGCGCTGTTTCAAGTACTCCACCAACATGGCCAGTGGCGATGACGCCGTTATCAGCGTTACAATACCACTTCTATATCTCCTTGAGAAAACACTTAGGGCGATGATGGAAGAGGAGGTGGCCCAGGAGGAGGAGGAAGAGGGGTCATTTTTAGCACTTTCAGGCCAGTCTCTTCGAAGTGTCTCAGAGGGAGGTTTTTTGCAACAGCAGAGGCCAGGTACAAATGTGGCCAGCCAGGGCCCACTACTGGAGGACGAGGAGGACGAGGACGAGGATGAGGAGGAGGTAGAGGTGGATGAGGATGAAGCATGGTCACAGCGGGGTGGCACCCAACGCAGCTCAGGCCCATCACTGGTGCGTGGCTGGGGGGAAACGTAGGACGATGACGATACGCCTCCCACAGAGGACAGCTTGTCCTTACCCCTGGGCAGCCTGGCACACATGAGAGACTACATGCTGCAGTGCCTGCGCAACGACAGCAGAGTTGCCCACATTTTAACGTGTGCGGACTACTGGGTTGCCACCCTGCTGGATCCACGGAACAAAGAAAATGTGCTCACCTTACTTCCTGCACTGGAGCGTGATAGGAAGATGCGCGAGTACAAGCGCACGTTGGTAGACGCGCTACTGAGAGCATTCCCAAATGTCACAGGGGAACAAGTGCAAGCCCAAGGCAGAGGAGGAGCAAGAGGTCGCCAAGGCAGCTGTGTCACGGCCAGCTCCTCTGAGGGCAGGGTTAGCATGGCAGAGATGTGGAAAAGTTTTGTCAACATGCCACAGCTAACTGCACTACCACCTGATACGCAACGTGTTAGCAGGAGGCAAAATTTCACTAACATGGTGGAACAGTACGTGTGCACACCCCTCCACGTACTGACTGATGGTTGGGCCCCATTCAACTTCTGGGTCTCTAAATTGTCCACGTGGCCATAGCTATCCGTTTATGCCTTGGAGGTGCTGGCCTGCCCGGCGGCCATCGTTTTGTCTGAACGTGTATTCAGCACGGCAGGGGGCGTCATTACAGACAAACGCAGCCGCCTGTCTACAGCCAATGTGGACAAGCTGACGTTCATAAAAATGAACCAGGCATGGATCCTACAGGACCTGTCCATCCCTTGTGCAGATTAGACGTGACGTGAAGCTTGATTCTCTGCTATGATATGAAGACTGATTCCCTGCTGACATGAAGCCAGATTCTCTGTTATGGGACCTCTCTCCTCTGCCTGGGTGCCTGGGCCTAAATATATGACAATAGACTGTTACAGTGGTGGCTGACGTGAAGCCTGATTCTCTGCTGACATGAAGCCAGATTCTCTGTTACGGGACCTCTCTCCTCTGCCTGGGTGCTGGGGCCTAAATTTATGACAATGGACTTTTACAGTGGTGGGTGACGTGAAGCCTGATTCTCTGCTATGACATGCAGACTGATTCTCTGCTGACATGAAGCCAGATTCTCTGTTATGGGACCTCTCTCCTCTGCCTGGGTGCCTGGGCCTAAATATATGACAATGGACTGTTACAGTGGTGGCTGACGTGAAGCCTGATTCTCTGCTATGACATGCAGACTGATTCTCTGCTGACATGAATCCAGATTCTCTGTTACGGGACCTCTCTCCTCTGCCTGGGTGCCTTGGCCTAAATATATGACAATGGACTGTTGCACTGGTGGCTGACGTGAAGCCTCATTCTCTGCTATGACATGCAGACTGATTCTCTGCTGACATGAAGCCAGATTCTCTGTTACGGGACCTCTCTCCTCTGCCTGGGTGCTAGGGCCTAAATATATTGCAATGGACTGTTACAGTGGTGGCTGACGTGAAGCCTGATTCTCTGCTATGACATGCAGACTGATTCTCTGCTGACATGAAGCCAGATTCTCTGTTAAGGGACCTCTCTCCTCTGCCTGGGTGCCTGATGCTTTCCTCTGCCTGATGCAGACTGATTCTCTGCTGACATGAATCCAGATTCTCTGTTAAGGGACCTCTCTTCTCTGCCTGGGTGCCAGATTCTCTGTTATGGGACCTCTCTCCTCTGCCTGGGTGCCTGGGCCTAAATATATTGCAATGGACTGTTACAGTGGTGGCTGACGTGAAGCCTGATTCTCTGCTATGACATGCAGACTGATTCTCTGCTGACATGAATCCAGATCCTCTGTTATGGGACCTCTCTCCTCTGCCTGGGTGCCTGGGCCTAAATATATGACAATGGACTGTTCCAATGTTGGGTGACGTGAAGCCTGATTCTCTGCTATGACATGCAGACCGATTCTCTGCTGACATGAAGACAGATTATCTGTTACGGGACCTTTCTCCTCTGCCTGGGTGCCTGGGCCTAAATACATGACAATGGACTGTTACAGTGGTGGCTGACGTGAAGCCTGATTCTCTGCTATGACATGCAGAATGATTCTCTGCTGACATGAAGCCAGATTCTCTTATCTTATGAGACTTTTTAATAGAACATGCAACTTTTTCGTGAAAACGTGCGACTTTTTCATAAAGATGTGCGACTTTTGTAAAGCTGCTTACTGACGGATAAACTGCTACCGTCAAACCACATTTATCACAGTCTTAAAGGGCCGATCAAAAATCTGACTTGGCTAAAACTGACTTTAGCTATATGTGAAAGTGGAGCGAGCTGTCAGAGTCATGATAAATCTGGCCCCAAGCCTTTTAAACAGTTCCAGAGGTAAGCGCAATTACACAGCTTTCAACAGCTTTGTTTATACATTGTCTCCCTGTTGACTTTCTCCATTTTCGAGCTCCAAATAAACTAAAATATTACTCTCTGAAGATATTTCAGACACTGATAATTTGGAGGGAAGACTACATTCAAGTAAAGTAGAATTGGGATTATTAGGTCTTTAAAGATCACATTTTTCCCTTCTATTGTTAATTTGCGCAGCTTCCAAAACTCCACTTTCTTTTGGACTTTTGCTTTTTGTTATTGTCATTAAAAATTACTACAAGTATTTTTATCTGCTCCTTTTGTATTTTTAGATCTTGGATATTTCTTCTCTCCAATATCAGTTGGCAAAGCACTCAAACTTCGTTCTATTAAGATGGAAGGCAGAAGCTTGGCAAAAGAATTCCATAATTTGTGCGGCTCTCCTCAAAGCAGGTATGGTTGTATGCAAGATTGTGACATCATCCATGTAGGCCCTTGTTTTAACAGGAAGTCCATTACCACCAGCTATAGAGACACCCTTGATTACCTTGTCTTTTCGTAATAGCGAGAGTAGTGGCTCCAAAACATAAATAAACAGAATGGGTGACAAGGGGCAACCTTGCTTGACTCCGGAAAACAAAGTGACTGTAACGGTCACGTACACACACACACAGGGGGGGGATAGTGACCACTGCTCTCCACCCTCACCCCTGGCCCTGCCTACTTGCCTCACGAGTCCTGATGACAGGGGACAACTGGACGGAAGTCCCTAACTTAGGATACGTGCGGGAAGGACAGACAAGACAAATAACGGATAGTGAACGGACCGGGTCAAAACCAAGAGGACAAAGCAGTACAGAGACATAAACAAAGAAAGGTCAGGAGAGGCCGGGGTCATAAATACCAGGAGAGTCGAGAAGTACCAAAGGAGTCCGCAAAGAATAGTAAGGTGGAAGCTGAGGTCAATATACCAGGAAGGATGCGCAGTACAGGAGGAGCAGGCAAAGGATCGTCAGGGAACAGGATCAGGTAAGTACACAGGTATCCAACAAACGCCAGGAACCTAAATTAACAGGCAACCTGACCGACAGACCGACCAGTCGAGCACCGAGTGATCAGCTCGGTGCTCAAGGCAGACCTAGGAGCAGGGAGCTTCCCAGCTAGCAAAGCCTCCCTGGGAACGAGGTCAAACACAGATCCTCGCTCCCAAAGCTAAGCAGCAGGTCTGTGGCTGATGGGAGACTGAGTGGGCCTTCGGCACCCCGTTACAGTGACTTTTCCAGACAGAAAACCATTAATAAGACTTTGGCTAAAGGATTATTTGTAGAGTAATGATATCTGTTTTATTACAACATCTGGAAAGTTCATTTGCTTCAGCACCAACCACAAAAACGAATGTGACACTCTGTCATATGCTTTGAGAAAGTCCAAGGATAGTATTGCTAGATGTTGTTTTCACTCATTCTGGTACTAGATACAGTCTCTTATTATGTTGAGATTTTCTCCTACTCCTCTACCTGGGACTGCACATACTTGGTCTTTATATATTACTTTGCCAATTACTTTTTTAATCCGGTTCACAAGCAACTTGGCCATAACTTTGTAATCCGTATTTAGGAGTGTGATTGGTCTCCAATTTATTAATTGTGATTTGTCGCCTTTTTTGTATAGTAATGTCACAATACCTTTCCTCCAAGATTCTGGCAACATTTCTGTACTTAAAGCTTCCTTGAAGATAGCCATCAGGTCTCTTTTCAATACATTCCAGAAGTTTAAGTAAAATTCTACTGTAAGTCCATCAGCCCCTGGTATTTAGTTTTTTGTGAAACCTTTAAAGACAGCATGCAATTCTTCTAGCGAGATGTCCTTGCAGAGCATTTCTTGCTCCTCTTTCTCCAGCTTGCTTTCTAAAGAGTTTAAGGCATCTTCAACAAAGGCTTCATCTATTTGTTTTTTTTATTAAATAGCTCTTAAATACGTCCTGTTTAGTTTTGATCACTGCCGCACGGCCGGCAGTGATCGGAACAGGGTACCTGTTGAAATCATTCAGCAGGCACCCTGTGACAATGCCTAGGGGGGTCCTGTGACCCCCCCCCCCCCCGCATTGCCGATCGCTACAAACCGCAGGTCAATTCAGACCTGCGGTTTTTAGCACTTATGCAAGTTTCTGATCCCTGCGTTCAATGACTGCAGGGATCAGAAACCCCAAAGTGCCTGTATTTCTATGTTAACCCCCCCCCCCCCCGGAGCCCTCTGTGTTTTTGTGCCTGCGGGCGCAGCGGGGGGGAGGATTGCGGGTGGTGCGGGAGGCGTGCGGCAGTGTGGGGGGCAGGTGAGCGATCTTCCACCTGCCCCCGTTTATTTTCAGGATGGCCGAGCGGTTGAATAGGAGTATCAGCTCAATGCTGACACTCCGATTCAGACGGCAGACATCTGTGCAGATGTCGGCCATTTTAACCCCTTCCATGCCGCGGTCCGTAGGGACCGCTGTATGGAAGAGGTGAAGAGGGAGGGAGTTCCCTCCCTCTCCCATCGGGGGGCTGCTGTGCCTTTGCACCCCCTGGACAGGATGGGGTGACAGAGGGAGGGAGCTCCCCTCTTCCCTTCCCCGTCTGCTCAGTTGTGGCAGACGGGGAAGGTTTCCATGGCAACAGGACGCCTTCTCGGGCATCCTGCTGTCCATGGTGCTGAACAGATCTGTGCTAAAGGCAGAGATCTGTTCAGACAAAGTGTGAATGAAATACAGTGCAGTACACTAAATAGTGTACTGTACTGTATTATACAGACATCAGGCCCACTGGATCTTCAAGAACCAAGTGGGTCTGGGTAAAAAAAAAAGTGAAAAAAGTGAAAATAAAAAAACACATTTATCCCTGATAAAAAAAATAAAAAATAAATTCCCTTCACATGTTATATATCACCGCGTCTGTAACGACCCGATCTATAAAATGGTCATGTTACATTTCCCTCACGGTGAACGCCATAAAAAAAATAAAATAAAAACTATGATGAAATTGAAATTTTGCTCACCTTACTTAAAAAAAGTAATAAAAGTGATAAAAAAAAGTCATATGTACGCCAAAATAGTACCATTCAAACCGTCGTCTCATTCTGCAAAAAATTAGCCCCTATATGAGACAATGGCCCAAAAAAATAAAAATAAATATGTCTCTCAGACTATGGAGACACTAAAACAAGTTTTTTTGGTTTGGTTTAAATATTATTGTGTAAAACCTTAATAAAAAAAAAAAAGTTACACATATTAGGTATTATCGTGTCCGTAAGAACCTGCTCTATAAAAATATCATCCGATCTAACCCCTCAGGTGAACAACATAAAAAAAAAAATGGTGTAAAAAAAGCCATAATTGTGTCACCTTGCTTCCAAAAACAGCTAATAAAAGTGATCAGAACAAGTTGTACGTACCCCAAAATCATACCATTAAAACAGTCATCTCATCCTGCAAAAAATGAGACCCTAACTAAGACAATCGCCCAAAAAATAAAAAAAAACTATGGTTCTCAGACTATGGAGACACTAAAATGATTTTTTTTGTTTCTAAAATATATTGTGTAAAACTTAAATAAATTAAAAAAGTAAACGTATTAGGTATCCCTGCGTCCGTAACAACCTGCACTATAAAAATAGTACATGATCTAATCTGTCAGATGAACGTTGTAAATAATAAAAAATTAAAACTGTGCCAAAACAGGTATTTTTGGGCAAATTTTCCATTTTAATCAATTTTTTCCCGTAACAAAGCAAGGGTTAACAGCCAAACAAAACTCAATATTTATTGCCCTGATTCTTTAGTTTACATAAATACCCCATATGTGGTCATAAACCTCTGTACGGGCACACAGCAGAGCTCAGAAGGAAAGGAATGCCATATGGATTTTGGAAGGCAGTTTTTGCTGGACTTGTTTTTTGACACGCCATTATCTGCTAAATAGCAGGGGTTCCCTCATTACATCATCAGAACTACATATGTCTAACGGCTCTTCAAATGCACTGACCACGCATCAAGCACTCAACAGTGCTACCAGTATTAGCATATCACTCTACATAGAGTGTGTGTATGCTCATTCGTCTCAAATATGATCATTATATCTCGGTCGATTATATCCTTCTGATGACGACACCTTTCAAGGTGCCGGTCATTTTGTCCCAACTGTCTTTTGGCTTCAGGTGGCCACCGGACCTTGTCTGGGTCCTAGTGGGTACGCCTGTTATTTAATGTTCCCCCTTTATTAGGTCCCATGTTGCTAGTGACCTGTATTATCACTACCAATATTTATAGGTGCAGTAGTAGGAGCCGATCGTACCATATGGACACTCCTCCCACCTTATTATACAGCCGACGCCGCGTCCGGACTGGTAGGACCTCCCTGATGGTGACGCCTACCACTACGTCACAGCAGTCGCGGCATCTGAGCTGCACACCAAGCACATCGCATATGTGCGCATGCGCTGGCTAGGAGGCGGACCGCGACGTCAGCTGACATATGCCTTAGTCACATGACGACGGCCGCACTCCTCGCGCAGGCGCACCACATACCCCTCTTCCATTTAAACGTACTGGCGCATTCATCAGCACAGACAGACGCTTATATCACATGCGGGCGTCAGACCACACTCCCGCTTCTCATGGCACCAGCCACACGGTTTCCATGACCTTAATAGTAAGTACACCTCCCTGTTTTTATGCTATAAATACATCTGTTTCTGGTGGGTTCAATATCTGAATGGATTTTGTTTTGCTATTACACCACAGGTATCCGGACTGATTTGGGACCACACTGGTCTAGTCAGGTCTGCGCAATTCTTTTTGGCTGACCCTTTCCCATTATTTATCACAATAGGACAAGGGTATAGACCTAATCCTCCACCCATGACCCCTGTCCCCTGATGAGTCGGGGGGTCTTCATTCTATCTCTATGAAGTGGAGGCATAATACATTTTTTTGTAGTTCTGATTTATTCTCTATTAGATGAAACGCGTAGGGACGCAGAATAAATCTATCAGAATTTAGATCTCTTTCTACCCTACTAGCCATCATCACCCATGGGGCCAATTTACGCTGTCCCTATAGGGCCAATTAGGGTTCAGTTATTAGGGTTAGGTTCCGGACGAGGCCACCCCTTGCGGGGAAAGGACCCCGTGTTAGGAGGCACCTAGGGACATACAGGCCAAGTAGGGCAAAAACAGGGATAGTTTCTCCCTGCAGCCCCTGGCACCAGGTGAAATCAAAAAGAGGACGTGTTTTTCGGACCCGAGAAGCCCCTCATCCTCCAGGATTTTGGACTATAAGGTCCCAACTGGCACCACCGGTAAGATCCACCCTTTTATTTGCCTCTGGCATCTTTATTAGTCTGCGGTACCCCACCAAAAGACTGCATATGGTGCTGCTTTTTTGTTCGGTCCCGCGGTACTGCAACATTACCAGCGGATTCGTACAACGGTGATTCACTAATGTGGATCCCACACTGTTAATTGTCGTTTGTCTTGTTTGTTTGGTAGGGGCTTATTCTTAAAACAGTTCAAATAAACTCTTAAGTTTTAAAACGTTACTGCCCCTCACTCGTTCTATACATTCTTTGTTACAGAGCAGTATACCTTGGGAGAGTGCTCATACACTATCTCCCTCTAGGGACCACCCTTTTGTTTTTCTTGTTTTTTGACACCATGTCTTATTTGAAGTTTCCCTGATGCACCCCTAGAGTAGAAACTCCAAAAAGTGACCCCATTTAAGAAACGACACCCCTCAAGGTATTCAAAACTGATTTTACAAACTTTGTTAACCCTTTAAGTGTTCCACAAGAGTCAATAACAAATGGAGATGAAATTTCAGAATTTCTATTTTTTGTTACTTTGCTTCACAAAAAGTGTAATATAGAGCAACCAAAAATCATATGTACCCTAAAATAGTACCAAAAAAACTGCCACCTTATCCTGTAGTTTCGAAATGGGGTCACGTTTTTGGAGTTTCTACTCTAGGGGTGCATCAGGGGGCTTCAAATGGGACATGGTGGAAATAAACCACACAGCGTTCCTTTCCCTCTACGCCCTGATGAGAGGCCGTAGAGTGGTGTACGACCACATATCAGGTGTTTCTGTAAACCGCAGAATAAATATAGAGTTTTGTTTGGCTGTTAACCCTTGCTTTGTTAGTGGAAAAAAATTGATTAAAATGGAAAATTTGGCAAAAAATTGAAATTATGAAATTTCATCTCCATTTGCCATCAACTCTTGGGGAGCACCTAAATGGTTAATAATGTTTGTAAAAATCAGTTTTGAATACCTTGATGGGTGTAGTTTCTAGAATGGGGTCACTTTTGGGTGGTTTCTATTATGTAAGCCTTACAAAGTGACTTCAGACCTGAACTGGTCCCTAAAAAGTGTGTTTTTGAAAATTTCTGAAAATTTTCAAGATTTGCATCTAAACTTCTAAGCCTTGTAACGTCCCCAAAAAATAACATGTACATGTACGCCCCCTGTGTATTTTTTATCACTGCCGTGTGGCTGGCAGTGTTCAGAACCCGGTGCCTGCTCAAATCATTGAGCAGGCACCTAGGCTAAATGTGCGGGGGGGTCCCGTGACCTCCCCATGTCGGAGATCGGAGCAAACCGCAGGTCAATTCAGACCTGCGGTTTGCTGCGCTTTCTGCAGTTTCTGAGGGACCACGGGAATCAGAAACTTTAGTATTCCTAAAATATATCTTTATCTCCCCCCCTGCATCCTTGAGTGATTTTATCAGGTGCAGGGGGGGGTTGCGGGCGGTGCAGGCGGTGCGGGAGGCGGGCGGTGCGGCAGGTGGGATCGCGATCCTCCGTCCGCCTCCCCTTGAATAATAGTTGGTGGCCAGTGGGTATACCAGGGTGTCAGCACATTGCTGACACTCTGGTATAAACGGCTGACATCTGTGATGCGATGTCAGCCGTTTAACCCTTTCCATACCGCGGTTCGTACGGACCGCTGTATGGAAGAGGTTAACAGTCAGGGAGCTCCCTCCCTCTCCCATCGGGGGGCTGCTGTGCCTTTTGCAAGCCCCCAATGGGAGAGGGAGAGAGCCCCCAGACAGATCCCCTCCTTACCCTTACCCGTCTGCGAAGTTGTGGCAGACGGGGAAGGTTCCCATGGCAACAAGATGCCTTCTCAGGCATCCTGCTGTCCATGGTGCTGAACAGATCTGTGCTAAAGGCAGAGGTCTGTTCAGACAAAGTGTAAGTAAAATACAGTACAGTACACTATATAGTTCACTGTACTGTATTATACAGACATCATACCCACTGGATCTTCAAGAACCAAGTGGGTCTGGGTAAAAAAAAAGTGGAAAAAAAGTAAAAATCAAAAAACACATTTATCACTGATTAAAAATGAAAGAAAAAAAAATCCCTACACATGTTATATATCACCGCGTCTGTAACGACCTGCTCTATAAAACAGTCATGTTACTTTACCCGAATGGTGAACGCCATAAAAAAAAAAAAAGAAAAACTATGATGAAATTGAAATTTTGCCCACCTTACTTCCCAAAACAGGTAATAAAAATGATCAAAAAAGTCGTATGTATGCCAAAATTGTACCATTCAAACCATCACCTCATCCTGCAAAAAATGAGACCCTACCTAAGATAATCACCCAAAAACTGAAAAAACTATGGCTCTCAGGATATGGAGACACTAAAACTAGATTTTTTTTTGTTTCAAAAATAAAATAATTGTGTAAAACTTACATAAATAAAAAAAGTATACATATTAGGTATCGCCGCGTCCGTAATAACCTGCTCTATAAAAATATCACATGACCTAACCCCTCAGGTGAATACCGTAAAAAATAAAATAAAAAAACTGTGTCAAAAAGCAATTTTTTGTCACCTTACTTCACAAAAAGTGTAATAGCAAGCGATCAAAAAGTCATATGCACACCCCAAAATAGTGCCAATCAAACTGTCATCTCATCCTGCAAAAATCATATCCTACCCAAGATAATCTACCAAAAACTGAAAAAACTATGGCTCTCAGAATATGGAGACACTAAAACTTTTTTTTTTTGTTTCAAAAATGAAATCATTGTGTAAAACTTACATTAATAAAAAAAATTGCATACATATTAGGTATTGCCACGTCCATGACAACCTGCTCTATAAAAAAATATTATATGATGTCAGATGAATGTTGAAAATAACAAAAAATTAAAACGGTGCCAAAACAGCTATTTCTTTTTACCTTGCCTCACAAAAAGTGTAATATAGAGCAACCAAAAATCATATGTACCCTAAACTAGTACCAACAATACGGCCACCCTATCTCATAGTTTCTAAAATGGGGTAAATTTTTGGGAGTTTCTACTCTAGGGGTGCATCAGGGGGGCTTCAAATGGGACATTGTGTCAAAAAAACGGTCCAGCAAAATCTGCCTTCCAAAACCGTATGGCATTCCTTTCCTTCTGCACTCTACTGTGTGCCCGTACAGCGGTTTACGACCACATATCGGGTGTTTCTGTAAACTACAGAATCGGGGCCATAAATATTCAGTTTTGTTTGGCTGTTAACCCTTGCTTTGTAACTGGAAAAAAAAATATTAAAAAGGAAAATCTGCCAAAAAAGTGAAATTTTGAAATTGTATCTCTATTTTTCATTAAATCTTGTGAAACACCTAAAGGGTTAACAACGTTTGTAAAATCAGTATTGAATACCTTGAGGGGTGTAGTTTCTTAGATGGGGTCACTTTTAGGCTGCTTTCACACTAGCGTTCGTCGGTCCGCTCGTGAGCTCCGTTAGAAGGGGCTCACGAGCGGACCCGAACGCAGCCGTCCAGCCCTGATGCAGTCTGAATGGAGCGCTGCTTGCAGCGTTCGGGTGTCCGCCTGGCCGTGCGGAGGCGTGCGGAGGCGTGCGGATCCGTCCAGACTTACAATGTAAGTCAATGGGGACGGATCCGTTTGAAGATGCCACAATATGGCTCAATCTTCAGGCGGATCCATCCCCCATTGACTTTACATTGAAAGTCTGGACGGATCCGTACGAGGCTATTTTCACACTTAGCTTTTATATGCTAAAATAATGCAGACGGATCCGTTCTGAACGGAGCCTCCGTCTGCATTATTATGATCGGATCCGTTCAGAACGGATCCGATCGAACGCTAGTCGAACGCTAGTGTGAAAGTAGCCTTATGGAGTTTCTACTCTAGGGGTGCATCAGGGGGGCTTCAAATGGGACATGGTGTCAAAAAAAACAGTCCAGCAAAATCTGCCTTCCAAAACCATACGGCGCACCTTTCCCTCTACGCCCTAATGTGTGCCCGTACAGTAGTTTACGGCCACATATTGGGTGTTTCTGTAAACGGCAGAGTCAGGGCAATAAAGATACAGTCTTGTTTGGCTGTTAACCCTTGCTTTGTTAGTGGTAAAATAAAATGGTAAAATAGGCAAAAAAATGAAATTCTCAAATTTCATCCCCATTTGCCAATAACTCTTGTGCAACACTTAAAGGGGTAACGAAGTTTGTAAAGTCAGTTTTGAATACTGTGAGGGGTGTAGTTTATAGAATGGGGTCATTTTTGGGTGGTTTCTATTATGTAAGCCTCGCAAAGTGACTTCAGACCTGTAGTGGTCCCTAAAAATTGGGTTTTTGTAAATTTCTGAAAAACTTTAAGATTTGCTTCTAAACTTCTAAGCCTTGTAACATCCCCAAAAAATACAATATCATTCCCAAAATAATTCAAACATGAAGTAGACATATGGGGAATGTAAAGTCATCACAATTTTGGGTGGTATTACTATGTATTACAGAAGTAGAGAAACTTAAACCTTGAAATTTGCAAATTTTTTCAAACTTTTGGTAAATTAGGTATTTTTTAATGCAAAAAAATAAACTTTTTTGACCCAATTTTAGCGGTGTCATGAAGTACAATATGTGACGAAAAAACTATCTCAGAACGGCCTGGATAAGTCAAAGCGTTTTAGTTATCAGCACTTAAAGTGACACTGGTCAGATTTGCAAAAAATGGCCTGGTCCTAAGGTGAAATAAGGCTGTGTCCTTAAGGGGCTAAAGTATGTACTTATCCCTTCATTGTGCCCCTCTCACAGTAGTTTTGCCCTATCTGTGTCCCTTTCACAGTAGTAATGCCCTATCTGTGCACCTTCACAGTTGCAATGCCCTCTTTGTGCCCCCTTCACAGAAACAATCGCCATTGTGCCACCTTCATAGTAATAATCCCCATTGTGCCTCCTTCACAGTAATAATGCCCCTTGATAGTAATAATGCCTATTGTCCCCTTTACAGTAATAATACCCTTTGTGCCCCCCTAATAGTAATAATGCCCATTGTGCCCCCTTAATAGTAGTAATGCCTATTGTGCCCCCTTCACAGTAATAATGCCTAATGTGCCACCCGCTGGCACCCCCTGAGAGCAGCACCCAGAGCGGACTGTCCTCCCTTAGCACACCACTGGGGATCTCACTAAAAAATATGGTGGAAGTAATTTCCCAATACATTTTGTCTTACTTACTGTTTATGACCAGGCAAACCTTATTACTACAATCCCTAATGACATGAGAATACACTTTTGACTAGTCCTGAGTGTAATATGTTTGGCCACTAGGGGTCAGCACTTTACTGTATAAATGCATGTTAAATAGCACTTGTGTTATAGGGGTATTTTACCTAATTAAGTACTGAAAGGTTCTGTCCTTATTAATTATTATATCACCTTCTATATTCTTTGTTTGATATTCCTTGTAACGTATGGAGTTAGGAATAGATGACCTAAACAAAAACCTTCAATGTTGCTGAGAAGGCTGCATTCCTGAGTGATTATTTCAGAGACATGCATACTGCACACTGGACAATCTTAGGAAGAGGGGCTAAAAAGTATAACCTTTTTTGCCAAAGAAAAATAACTGGAACGCTGCTGAGAACATCATCTAGGTAAGATGTTGTAGGTCACTATCTCTCTCTTGTATCACCATGGGGTGTCGGCCATGTGCTGCGACATGGCGACAGAAGTTTTCATCCATATTGAACTGTGTAGGCTAAGTGATTGATTAGAATTTGTACCATATTTTCATCACTTAGCCTATTTAAGTCAATTTATTCTCAAATCCTCAAATACATAATAAAACAGAAGTAGACACGACTTCCCTAGTATTGTTTAGATGCATTGCTCATTATAGTTAGTTAATTATTGATGAGTAGGGTTGAGGGAAAACCTGGAAGTTTGGGTTCGCTGGGTTTGGTAGAACTTTGCCGCAAAGTTCGGGTTCGGGACCCGAACTTGACCCCAAACCTGAACTCCATTAAATTCAATGGGGACTCGAACTTTGGGGCACTAAAATGGCTCTAATAAAAGTAATAGAAAGGGCTAGAGGGCTGAAAAAGGAAGCAAAATGGGAGTAAGAACAGGACAGTTGCCCTGCAAACAAATGTGGATAAGGAAATGACTTAAAATAACAAAGATTATTAAAAAAGTAAAAAAATAATGATCTTGAACTAGGAGGCAGAGGTCAAAGTGGAGTATGAGGTTGAGGAGATGGTGGACGTTGCGGTGTAGGTGGAAGCCGTGGTGGAGGAAGAGGAGGTAGCCAACACTGTTTTTGTAGTTTTTATATATATATATATATATATATATATTTTTTTTTTTTTTTTCCCTTTATGAGACATTGTGGAGATGCTTGGTGAAAATGTTGGAAGTAGTGGCGTTGCTGCCACATCCTCTGTTTGTGGGGGGGCAGGTGCCACTGTCACTGCAGAGAGGGAGTAAGAGGCTGAGTCTGCAGCAGAAGAGGGAGCAGGAAAAGCCTGAGATCTTTTGTGTTTTTTGAGGTGTTTAATCCACTGCAGCTCGTGCTTTGCATTTAGATGCCTGGTCATGCAGGTGGTGCTCAGGTTTAGAAAATGTATGCCTCTCTTCAGGCTCTGATTGCACAGCATACACACCCCTCTCGTCTTGTCGTCAGCACATTGTCTGAAGAACTGCCACGCCAGGGAACTCCTTGGAGCTCAGTCCCTGGGTGTGGTGGGCAGTAGCAGGCGTACTGGCTAAGGGACGGCTGTGCAGCTGGTGCTGTGTGACCACCACCTCTTCCTCCGAACTGCACACGTCACTCGCATGACCTTGATTCCATGTGGGGTCTAGGACCTCATCGTCCTCCACATCATCTTCCACCCACTCTTCACCCCTTCCCTCATTGCCGGTCTGCAGACTGCAGAAAGCCGCAGCAGTTGGCACCTGTGTTTGGTCATCATCAGATCCTGAAACATAAGTGGATGGGCATCAGTGCACTCAATCTCTTCCACTTCTGGGGCAGGGCTATGTGGACGGCCCTCTGAAACCATTCCAGCAGAGTCATCAAAAAGCATAAGAGACGGCTGCATGACTTGGGGCTCAGACTGCTTGGCTGATTTGCAAGGAGGTGAGGTGAAAGACAGATGCCCATGGTCTTCAGGTACCTAATCTGCGCTATCAGCAGGGGACCGGGTGAGAGATAATGTGAAGGAACTGGAGGCACTGTCAGCCACCCAATCTACTACCGCCTCTACTTGTTCTGACCTCACCATTCGTACACCCGTACTCGGGCATACAAAATAAAGCTGAACGTTTTGTCGCCTACGTGCACCTGAGGAAGGAATTTTTATTTGGGTGTGTAGCTGGCACAGATCGACCACGTCCTCTCCCTGCAACAGGAGCTTCACCAACACCAGCAGCACTACGACCAGGGCCACATCCTTAATTTGATGCTCTCCTCATTCTTTGAGGTCACCCACTGTACTAACAGATGGATTAACCATATTATTTTCCCTGGCACGTATACATTGCAGGTGTACCTCACACCAAAAATGGGTATATGTCACCCACCGAACTAACAGACGTATTAACTATATTATTTTGCCTGGCACTTATGCAGTGCAGGTGTACCTAACACAATAAATGGGTATATTTCACCCTCTGAACTATAAGATGGATTAACTATATTACTTTCCCTGTCATGTATGCAGTGCAGGTGTACTTCACACAATAAATTGGTATATGTCACCCACCGAAGTAACAGATGGATTCATTTTTATCTTTCTGTGTCAGGGGTGCAAAGCCGGTGTGTTGCACCCACAAAAAATCGCTATAGGTCACCCACAGAATTAACAGCCAGATGAGATGCCTAACACTCTCCCTCACTTCAGCTGCTCCCTGTCCCTGCACTACTCAGAGCTGATGGGCGGCGCTACATGTGATGCAGCTTGTATAGAGGCTGGGTCCCATGATGCAGCGGCCAATCACAGCCATGCCATTACTAGGCAAGGCTGTGATGGCTTCTAAGTGCCCACAGCTTAAAAGCTTGTCGATTGGCTGCACTGCAGCCTTTCAACAAGCTTTATTAAATGCCCGAACACCGAACTTGAACCCAAACTTTTCCGGCAAAGTTCTGGTTTGGGTCCGGGTACCAAAAATCATAAAGTTCGGTACGGGCCTGAACTTTGCAGTTCGGGTTCACTCAACACTATTGATGAGAGAATCTTGGTTTGTAAATTATTTGTTTATTAAAAAAAAAATCTTGAAATATTAATGGAAGTGGTTTCCAAAACATAGATGCTGAAGATAATTTTATGTTACTTGTGGATGTGGATATTTTCCAGTCAAGGTTTAAAAAAATAAATATATAAATAAACCAATATAAAAATATTCTGCGTTGTAAATATTTTTTGTTTCTCTTGGCCTCATTCATCCTAAGATCTTTAACCTTTGTTAGAAGAACAGTTTCAGCAGTAGAAGACACACAATGGCCGGAGCCAGAACAGTGGTATGGGCACTTAGGCCACCGCTGGTGCAGATAAACTTAATATCCCTTATAACTCCTCCAGCGCTTGCGGATTGGCTTCCAAGGTCACAGATAGACTCTGTCGCGCACCCTCGGATGGCTGATGAAGCTGACGCTGATCCTGCAAAAGAAACAACATCATTTAACACAACACTAAACCTCATATATACGAGGATTCTCTAACCTCTTGACAAGATATACTATTCCCAGTACAGCTCCAGGAGAAGAAAGCTGGCACTGTGATTGGACTTTTTTTTTTTTTTTTGTTACTTGTTTTTTCTATAAAAACATTATCTTAAATGAGGTTTATTTAGGATATATCAGTCTCGAAGATTTTGTACCCACAGCAAATGTGTTCTTTCTTATTTTTGCCTTTGGCTCATCATATCCTGAGAATTGTGGTGCCAGATGAAAATTAACAATTTTTTGTACCTGACTCACGAGTTGTCTGGAGAAGACACATATTCTCATCCCCTGTGCATTCTATAGTATCAGCAGTGTGACACTGGGCGGAGTCATCGGACTTGCAGGATCGGCAGACCAGTCCATTGGGGTTAGAGCTTCTTATTGGCACTGGAAGCAAACAGGTGAAAGATGAAACACTGTACAAGAAGCATCCATTTCCATGTATAAACCACAGGTATTACTAGAGGGAGTACATGTATTACTGTACCTCCATATTTCCATTGGGGGCAAATACATTAATGAGGCAGAAAAATATTTTCCTTATCATAGGGAAAAAAATGTTTTCTTGAGTTCAAATATAGCATCAGAATAAACCGCTGGACCAACTATTTAGTATAACATGTTAGTCCCCTTTAAAATTCAGGGGTGTGCACACGTAGATATCAAGCCATACATCTAAGCTCTTACCACTTACTGCTGTCTACAACTCATAAACATTTCTCATATCAGCTCCGTCCTCAACCCTGAGTCAATCAACATGTTAATACATGCCCTCATCATCTCCTGCCTGGACTATTGCAACATTCTCCTCTGTGACCTCCCATCTAACTCTCTCGCACCCCTCTAACCTGTGAAACCATTCCTCCTCTGTCAATCCCTTCACTGGCTCTCAAGTGCCCAGTGTCTCAAGTGTCCCCTCTGTACATCTCTCTGACCTACTCTCCTGATACATTCTCACAGGACCTCCTTCCTACTTTGCTCTCCTCTTTTCTTTACTCACAATCATCTGCTAAATTTCTCACACATCTAACTTTCTCTGGAACCCACTACCCCAGCACATCAGACCCTCCCCCACAATTCAAACCTTCAGAAACAACCAGAAATCCCAACAAAAAAGTCATGCAACCTAAAATAACCTTGCTACCACTGCACAGCTACTGTCTCCTTCCCTCTTCCATTGTAGACTGTAAGCCCTCACAGGCAGGCCCCTCTCCCTTTGTACCAGGTCTGTTGATGTGCTTATGCTTGCTGAGTTTGCTTCGTTTTATATGTATGTATGTTATACCCTTTTTTAGATTTGCGCAAACCTGAAATAAATAACGCTTCAAAATGAAAAAATAAAATAAATATATCATTGGGCACCATAGCAAAACTGTATTGGCTCTCCCTCGCCTAATTTCTATCTTGGCAAAAGTGGAACAGGGGCTTAATTAAAATGGCATTTATTATAAACATATTACTCATATTTACAACAGACAAGTAGAATAAATATATTGATGAATCTCCCAGATACAGCTCAAGGACTCCTTGCTTCCCTTCAGTAGCTGTTAAGACTCGAAGCTTGTAGTCACCATGAATGGAGCTCAGTGTAGGGGTATTTTTACCATTTAACTCAACAGGAACTAGAAAATATTTGTATACACAGAGCTCCCCCTAGTGGTGACTGAAAGAAAATAATCTGGATATACATTTGGTAACGGGAGAAGGTGTGGGCCGCCTCTCTCCAAGTTTTAATGACTGATGTTCTGATTCCATGGTTAGTAAACCACTGCCATTGAAAACGCTTCAATTTCTACTGGACAACTGGATGAAATTCCAATGGGTCCACAGTACCATGATATCCTTTGTTTTTACCATAGCTGCATTGGTGATTTGTTGTCTTGACTTGTTACTGTGGCAGCCAATCACTGGGCATATTGTAATGATGATGTCATTTAGAATGTCACATCAACTCTGCCGTCAGTGACTACATGGTCGGTGGAGTGGAGTAAATATTAGTGAGAAACCGAGCATTCTTTGGCATTGAAACAAGAGTTTTGAAAGGCAAGAGAATAGGGGGGATTTTTTTTCTTTTCTGGAAGTAAGAAAAAGTTGGTAATTTTGGTATAAACACCAGATTAGCGACTTATTTCAATTATGTGTGTTTTTATTTTTTTGTAAATATAGATTTAATATAATTTGGCGACAATTATGACACCGCTGGTGTAGATTTATAAAAAACAAAATGGCTGCACACCATTATACATACAAACAATAGAGCTAAAAAATGGGGGTCATTCTAAATAAAAGTGGTACAATACCTACTATAAATGAGTTAATGGATGCTCTTAGCTCAAACGCGTGTCGGGCCCATCTACCATTTATTTAGAATGACCCCCATTTCTTAGCTTTATTGTTTGTATGTATAATGGCGTGCAGCCATCTTGTTTTTTTATAATTATGTTTGCTTCATGGATATGCGCCTGTGATTCTGAAGGTTCTAGTCTAACTTCTCTTGCTGGTGTAGATTTGCTATTCTGGTGCACAAACTGCCAGAAGATTTACCAATTTTATGAAGAGGTCCACTCATGTTAACAAATTTGTCAGGTCTTACTCCAGAGCACTGGCACATGTTGCGCTCATCATAATGAACCCCCGACGCTCCCCAAATATATTTTGTTCATTATTTTAATGACTTTAATCCAGCATTGCCACAGAAAAACTGGAAAACAGATGACTTACATGATGGAAGTCTAGGAATGCAGTTGTCAGTGCTGCAGCATGAAGTGCCCATCCTGATATTTCCATGTTGTATGCCCACACTGCCCCGGAAGCCACATTGAGTTACAAGTGTGCATGATCTGGTCAAAGATATGGAATTCAATCCAGCTGAAAATAAACAAAACATAGAAAATGTTTTCTTTCTTGATTCATTTATACATTCTTCAAGGGACCTTTTTAGTAGAAAGGTTCCCTGACAATAATCAGATCACAAAGTTTTTCCTGCTATGATTTTCAGCAATCAGTTGTAAGGGCTGAGAAGCCTGACAAAAGGTCTACAACTTTCTTGCAGCACCACCGCAGGAGAAGTTACTGTAGATATGACACAGTCTCTGTATAGTGCAGGACAGGACAGTTCCTGCAGAGGAAGACATGCTCTTTGTAATCACTCTACATTCTGACCAAGAGGTGACAATCCTGGCCAGAGGACCACCCCACCTAGAATTTCCTAATAGGGTTAAGAAAATGGGTTCTAAAAAAGGCATAAAAACAATATCAATTTGGTATTTTATTAATCGTACCGACCCATAGAATATCAGTCACATGTTATTATTTAAGGCAAACAGGAAATGTAACAGAAATGTAAAAAAAATATTGAAAAAAGAAAATGGTGGAATTGCTTTTCCCTCCACGAAAAAAAGGAAACGGAATAGAACTATTTTTCAGTGCACTACAAATGCAACCCTTCCCTCAAAAACAAGCCCTTATATGGCGAGGATGACAGATAAAATCTAAAAAATTGCTCTTGGAAAATTGGGAATGAAAAGAAAAATTGCTGTGCCCTGCAGGTCAAAATAGGTCGGGGTAAGGGTTGGTAGCATCGTGATAAGAGGTGAGGGTTCTGCATGCTGCACAGTGGTCTCTAAGTTTTGTCATGTACATTTCCTCTTAAAGACTTTTTCTGGATTTGGGAGCTGTGTTACAGTCCCTGGCACCCACTATACTATGGACGGAGCCTTCTGTTTCCTGCTCCATCTACTGTACAGCTTCCAGCTCTGGCACACTGCCCAAAAGAACTGAAACTCAGGCTTACCTCAAGGTGCACAGATGGTGACACTTCCTAACTCTCTGGCAGTGATGTTTTATAATTATGTTACTGTACACCGTACATTTTATACTATTCTATGACTTTTTGCTGTTGAAATCTGTCATAACCTTCGGAGCACTTGGAAGAGCGACGGGGCCGGCCCAGTGTACACTGATGAAGAGCTGCCAACCCATTGAGTGTGTTATATCAAACGTTGCTTGAGAAACTCACAAACATCGCACATTAAGCGTCTGTGAACTGAACTCAAACATCCTTGTTTTACAGTTTCCGTCTGTTGGTTCCTCTGTGCTCCTGACTCTGACTCAGGCGCGGCCCCCAAACACTTCTGTTTGGGCAGAAAACAGACTTGGATTTTGTAATTAAAATTTTTGCCAATTTTTCTCTTTTTATAGAGCATGGTCCTTTGGTTCTAGGTCCCACATCTGCCTGCGGCACGTTTATAGACTTTTCTAACATCTAAAGACTGAAAACCTGTACGGATCTAGTCCTGCCCAGGTAGAAGCTGGAATTGTCACGGTGCATCAGTATAGACCAGTGGCCACTCTAGGAACAATATATAGGGGGGCACATAAGATACCACAGTCAAAAATGGGGGGCACTAATCATTTTCCCCACTTAATCATACTACTGAAAAAAACTAAATAAGTATATATAAATAAGATGACAAAATACGAGAGTATTGCGGTCTGCAGGGATACATTATTGTACTAACCTAATACTTTAACCACATCCCGACCATGTAACGCACGGATGCGTCCGGAAGGTGGTTGATCTATTCCTCCTGGACGCATCCGTGCGTCATCTCGCGATAGCCGAGATTTCCTGTGAACGTGCGCACACAGACGCGCGCGCTCACAGGAACGGAAGGTAAGCAAGTGGATCTCCAGCCTGCCAGCGGCGATCGCTTGCTGGCAGGCTGGAGATGTGATTTTTTTAACCCCTAACAGGTATATTAGACGCTGTTTTGATAACAGCGTCTAATATACCTGCTACCTGGTCCTCTGGTGTCCCTTTTGTTTGGATCGACCACCAGAGGACTCAGGCAGCTCTGTAAGTAGCACCAAACACTACTACACTACCCCCCCTGTCACTTATTAACCCTTTATGAACCACTGATCACCCCATATAGACTCCCTGATCACCCCCCTGTCATTGATCACCCCCCTGTCATTGATCACCCCCCTGTAAGGCTCCATTCAGACGTCCGCATGATTTTTACGGATCCACTGATACATGGATCGGATCCGCAAAACACATACGGACGTCTGAATGGAGCCTTACAGGGGGGTGATCAATGACAGGGGGGTGATCAGGGAGTTTATATGGGTGATCACCCCCCTGTCATTGATCACCCCCCTGTAAGGCTCCATTCAGACGTCCGCTTGTGTTTTGCGGATCCGATCCGTGGATCCGTAAAAAATCATACGGACGTCTGAATGGAGCCTTACAGGGGGGTGATCAATGACAGGGGGGTGATCAATGACAGGGGGGTGATCACCCCATATAGACTCCCTGATCACCCCCCTGTCATTGATCACCCCCTGTAAGGCTACATTCAGACATTTTTTTAGGCCCAAGTTAGTGGAAATTTTTTGTTTGTTTTTGTTTTTGTTTTTTCTTACTAAGTCTCATATTCCACTAACTTGTGTCAAAAAATAAAATCTCACATGAACTCACCATACCCCTCACGGAATCCAAATGCGTAACATTTTTTAGACATTTATATTCCAGACTTCTTCTCACACTTTAGGGCCCTAAAATGCCAGGGCAGTGTAAATACCCCACATGTGACCCCATTTCGGAAAGAAGACACCCCAAGGTATTCCGTGAGGGGCATATTGAGTCCATGAAAGATTGACATTTTTGTCCCAAGTTAGCGGAAAGTGAGACTTTGTGAGAAAATACAAAAAAAAAATCAATTTCCGCTAACTTGTGCCAAAAAAAAAATAATTCTAGAAACTCGCCATGCCCCTTGGGGTGTCTTCTTTCCAAAATGGGGTCACATTTGGGGTATTTATACTGCCCTGGCTTTTTAGGGGCCCGAAAGCGTGAGAAGAAGTCTGGGATCCAAATGTCTAAAAATGCCCTCCTAAAAGGAATTTGGGCCGCTTTGCGCATCTAGGTTGCAAAAAAGTGTGACACATCTGGTATCGCCGTACTCAGGAGAAGTTGGGGAATGTGTTTTGGGGTGTCATTTTACATATACTCATGCTGGGTGAGATAAATATCTTGGTCAAATGCCAACTTTGTATAAAAAAATGGGAAAAGTTGTCTTTTGCCAAGATATTTCTCTCACCCAGCATGGGTATATGTAAAATGACACCCCAAAACACATTCCCCAACTTCTCCTGAGTACGGCGATACCAGATGCGTGACACTTTTTTGCAGCCTAGGTGGGCAAAGGGGCCCAAATTCCAATGAGCACCTTTCGGATTTCACAGGCCATTTTTTACACATTTTGATTGCAAAGTACTTCTCACACATATGGGCCCCTAAATTGCCAGGGCAGTATAACTACGCCACAAGTGACCCCATTTTGGAAAGAAGACACCCCAAGGTATTCTGTGAGGGGCATGGCGAGTTCCTAGAATTTTGTATTTTTTGTCGCAAGTTAGTGGAATATGAGACTTTGTAAGAAAAAAAAAAAATCATCATTTTCCGCTAACTTGTGACAAAAAATAAAAAGTTCTATGAACTCACTATGCCCATCAGCGAGTACCTTAGGGTGTCTAATTTCTACTGTCTGGGCATTGTAGAGCCTCAGGAAACCTGACAGGTGCTCAGAAAGTCAGAGCTGCTTCAAAAAGCGGAAATTCATATTTTTGCACCATAGTTTGTAAACGCTATAACTTTTACCCAAACCATTTTTTTTTGCCCAAACATTTTTTTTTTTATCAAAGACATGTAGAACTATAAATTTAGCGAAAAATTTATATATGGATGTTGTTTTTTTTGCAACAGTTTACAGCTGAAAGTGAAAAATGTCATTTTTTTGCAAAAAAATCATTAAATTTCGATTAATAACAAAAAAAGTAAAAATGTCAGCAGCAATAAAATACCACCAAATAAAAGCTCTATTAGTGAGAAGAAAAGGAGGTAAAATTCATTTGGGTGGTAAGTTGCATGACCGAGCAATAAACGGTGAAAGTAGTGTAGTGCAGAAGTGTAAAAAGTGGCCTGGTCATTAAGGGGGTTTTAGCTAGCGGGGTTGAAGTGGTTAAAGACAAGTTTTCAAGAGTTTTCCTTTCTTCCTCGGTTTTGCTTAAGACCTGAGAAAGGGAGAAACACTCTCCAACTTTTCTTTATAGTTTAAAGCAGTTTCTGCAAACACCAGGGTGGTGTAAATAATCCCATATTTTAAACATGTCACTAAAGACCAATGAACAGACGCTCACAGGAATACTCACAGAAGGGGGAAGAGTTTGGAGAAGAGAACAATCTAGGATCTGTGGATGACACTGTTATGGGGGGATCTGTGGATGACACTGTTATGGGGGGATCTGTGGATGACACTGTTATGGGGGATCTGTGGATGACACTGTTATGGGGGGATCTGTGGATGACACTGTTATGGGGATCTGTGGATGACACTGTTATGGGGGATCTGTGGATGACACTGTTATGGGGGGGATCTGTGGATGACACTGTTATGGGGGGATCTGTGGATGACACTGTGATGGGGGGATCTGTGGATGACACTGTTATGGGGGAATCTGTGGATGACACTGTTATGGGGGGATCTGTGGATGACACTGTTATGGGGGGATCTGTGGATGACACTGTTATGGGGGGATCTGTGGATGACACTGTTATGGGGGGATCTGTGGATGACACTGTTATGGGGGGATCTGTGGATGACACTGTTATGGGGGATCTGTGGATGACACTGTTATGGGGGGGATCTGTGGATGACACTGTTATGGGGGGATCTGTGGATGACACTGTTATGGGGGGATCTGTGGATGACATGGTTATGGGGGGATCTGTGGATGACACTGTTATGGGGGGATCTGTGGATGACACTGTTATGGGGGGATCTGTGGATGACACTGTTATGGGGGGATCTGTGGATGACACTGTTATGGGGGGATCTGTGGATGACACTGTTATGGGGGGATCTGTGGATGACACTGTTATGGGGGGATCTGTGGATGACACTGTTATGGGGGGGATCTGTGGATGACACTGTTATGGGGGGATCTGTGGATGACACTGTTATAGGGGCATCTGTGGTTGACACTGTTATGAGGGGATCTGTGGATGACACTGTCATGGGGGGATCTGTGGATGACACTGTTATGGGGGGATCTGTGGATGACACTGTTATGGGGGATCTGTGGATGACACTGTTATGGGGGGATCTGTGGATGACACTATTATGGGGGGATCTGTGTATGACACACTGTTAGGGGGATCTGTGTATGACACACTGTTGGGGGGATCTGTGTATGACACACTGTTAGGGGGGGATCTGTGTATTACACACTGTTAGGGGGGATCTGTGTATGACACACTGTTATTGGGGCATCTGTGGATGACACACTGTTATGGGGGCATCTGTTGATGACACACTGTTATGGGGGATCTGTGGATGACACTGTTATGGGGGTTCTGTGGATGACACTGTTATGGGAGATCTGTGGATGACACTGTTATGGGGGATCTGTGGATGACACTGTTATGGGGGATCTGTGGATGACACTGTTATGGGGGATATGTGGATGACACTGTTATGGGGGATCTGTGGATGAAACACTGTTATGGGGGATCTGTGGATGAAACACTGTTATGGTGGGGGGATCTGTGAATGACACATAGCAAACCAGAAATAAGTTCTGACAAGTGAAAGAAATTATAAGGAATTATATCTAATAATTGGAGATCACCAATGTGGCAACTTGCAATTATGACAGCTGAAAAACAAGGCAGATTCTGCTCATTTGCATGTCTTTCCCATATGCCCATGTTTATGCAAATGAGTTTTTACATGACAAAACTGTATAGAAAGGTTATTGAATATTATGTTAGGATGATCAGAAAACATTTTGTCACCCTAATGATATTGATCTAGGTGTGCAGGTCCGCCCAAGCCATCCAACAGATATAACAAAATAACTTTGAGGTTTACTGGTTCTCAGTCAGATGAGAGCTGGTTTGGAATATCTCAGTGTACAAGGCTGCCATTGTAAGGTATGCTGTCACGACGGGAAGTGGGGAAATCCCCCCCATCGTGCAATGTCCTTAGCTAGCGGACTACAAAACAGGGAAAAGGGAACTGGTGACCTCCTAAGACTTCCCTCAACAGGCCCTAGTCTCCTAGCTGTATGAGCCCTCTTCAAAGGTAAGGGGACTCATACCCACGTGCCTAGAAGTCTAAGTATCCCTGCATTGCCCTACAGCTGGTGACAGGGCAGATAACACCTGTTCATCCAGGACACGGATGACAGGCGTTCTCCAGAGGCCCAGTAGCTGGCAGGGTGCAAGACTGTAAACAGTACGGCAGGTAAATAGCACAACAACACCACAAATGCTATCAACTCTTACCTGCCGCAGCCGAGATGGAAGGACGGCACCAACGACAACCCGGACCTCCTTGCGGCTACAAGAAACATGGAGGTTCCAGGCTGGGAAGCACACAGTCTTGCATATTGCTTAAACCCCTCCAGTGCAACATACACACACCAAAAGTGACACGTCAAGCAGCCATGCTGGTAATAACACCACAAATACCAGACATAGCACACCACACTAGACGTACAACAAAACCAGAGAGGAAGGGTATAAGAAACAGACACAAATAATAACAATGACAACTAAGGGTGGCTCACACAGCATGACACATTCAGCCAGGGAGCAGAGTTCCAACACAGACTGACAACAAGCAAACTCAAAACTGACACCCACCACACTCCAACAGACACACCCAGTGTCTCACACACACAGAAAGGGAGTTAACCCTTCTAAACACCAGGGAAGGGAAAAGACCACTTAAAGGGGAAGTGCACACAACACATATAACACCCCGTGCACACTGATAAAAGGCACACCTATAAGGAGAGGTTGCCAGGTGCAACCGCATGCCTACTGCAGCAAGCTGCCAAACACCGCTCAGGCTGCTCTGCTGCCACATACCCAATGTTGCCAGCGGCAACCACAGGTGAGGCAACATACAATAGCCCTCACCTGTGATTGAACACAACACCAAGACCGCAGGCAACTGCATGCGGCCACAAGAGTCACGACCCTGACCAAGGGTCGTGACATATGCTGGCTGTTATCTGTCTCCTATGATGGCTTCCACATACCTGGCTTCTGGCATACAGCCTTTGTGTGGGTGTCTATTGTATGTCGTACATGATAGGAGTCTAAGATGCATCCAGCTATCCTCTTAATGCTGTTGCCAAACCTTTTTGATGGGGTTTCCATCAATGTATAACCCTTTTTTCTGAGCTAGACACCCTCTTCTCTTCTGAGCAGGGGGTGCCTGGTAGTCTCCCATTGACTTCCTTTGTATTAAATTGTATTCAAGCCCCCGAATTATTCGGCCGAGCACTCGGATCTGCCGAGCACAGCAATGCTCGAGCTGAACAGGTAATCATCGCTCATCCCTAGTCACCTGGCTACCTGCAACGGAAGTCAGAAGAGTAAAGGACACTTTGCAGATGGAACGGAGGATGCAGTTGGAGGAGCGATTTCACAGCAGGGGCTGGTAGTAGTGCCACGGGCCCCCTCCCCCCGCGGGCCTCGGTCGCACCGTCTGCGAACGTGATGGTTACGCCCCTGACGGCCAGAGTTTTAAAGGGAATTCAGCGGGGGGGGCATGGAATAACCTAGAGGGGGCAATGGCCCCCTGTAGCAACACCTATGGTGTAGACAATCCTCTGTGAGTCTGTCCTGATTCTCTTTGTGGTATTTTTAGTTTTTATTACAATGTATCACTGCAGGTAAAATGTATACATTTTGACTCAAGACTGCTTAAAGGGCTTCTACCACCAGATTTTGACCTATTTAGCTGTCTGACACTAGCGATCTGCTAGTGTCTGCTGTACCTAACCGTGTTCTTGTATTACCTTTGTATGCTGTTTTAGGTGCTATGTGGGCGTCTTTTCAGCACCTAGAGGCTCCGTCTACTCACCATGTCTGCCGCCCATCTCGTCCCTCCAGCCCGCCACCTCTTCTCTAGATTGACAGCCCACTATGCTCCATCTTGTCCAAAATCGGTCCGACAGTCACTGTCGAATACAGAAGCGCACGGCACAGGCACGAGAATTCGGCCGAGATGGAGCAAAGTCAATCTAGAGAAGAGGGGCGGGCTGGAGGGACGAGAAGGGCGGCAGACATGGTGAGTAGACAGAACCTCTAGGTGCTGAAAAGATGCCCACATAGCACCTAGAGGCTCATTTGCATATCAATAAAAGTGCGTTTTTAAGGTTAACCGCAGCATACAAAGGTAATACAAGAACACGGTTAGGTACAGCAGACACTAGCAGATCACTAGTGTCAGACAGCTAAATAGGTCAAAATCTGGTAGTAAAAACCCTTTACGTCACAGAGGATTGTCTAGACCACAGACATTTGTAGCAATGTGATGCTTCTTAGGTTTTCAGCCCCTGGATGCAAACAGGAATGTCCCCAATATACCCATTCACTGACAGCAAACAGTGGTATTAAAAATAATTGGTAAGTGAGAAATAAGGTATATCGGAAAGTTACAGAACTGTATGCAACAAATATGCTTGAGTTACATAAGAGTCAAATCTCCTCCTAACCTTTTGAAATAACTCACCAGCGATGGTTTCTCTGTATGTAGTTCCACAATGTTGTCCTGAAGAACAGGTCAAGCTGGGACCGGAGCATGTGGCTTCATTAGAAAAACAATGTGTACATGAAAGAGCATAGCCTAAAGAGATTGTACAGAATCAGGACATTCATTACTTATTACACTGTTATTTGCCTTCACCTTTTTTTTCGGATGCCACGTTCTGAGATCAGCAGCATCTGGGAACGATGTTTAATAGCTTATCTCCTACTATGAACAGGAGCCGAGGTAAAGGTTTACCAGGAATTGGGTTTACATGAAGAAAAGATCATACATGTTATATTACTATTACTTTCATCATTTGTTTTATTATTTCATATTATTAGTAATACTGTGTATAATCGTTAACAATATTATCAATAAAGCCATAAAATACAAAATATAAAACAAAAGATAAATAATTCAGGTCTTAAAACCTTTCTGGAAACTTACTTGTTGCTACAAGAGCTGAGAGGAGGCAGAGTATTCCGAACAGGGAGCTCATGGTTCTTACAGCACGTAATGTGAGAGGAGAACCTTGGCCGAGGTTCCTAATTTATTATTTTTAGGGTGGGGCATGGGAGGAACTAAATTTCAAAATCATTTAAAAAAAATATGAAAAACTCCCCACCAAGGAACAAAACTTGCAAAAAGAGCTTAAAAGTTCTGTATTTTAATGTTAAATATTAACTCTCCACAAGCTTCTCGCAGTAGACCTCCTGCGGATATTTCTAATATGGGCAATAAAACACTTTAACGCTTTAAACATAAACTGTTAATGCAGTTGAAATCAGTTGTGCAAAAAGAAGATATGAAACCTAAATCAGTAGGTGGCAGGTAGAGATGAGCACATTTTTCAAAAATTTGATTAGTCCCAATTTTTAATTTTTTTTTTTTTAAAAATTGGTTCGATCCAATAGCGAAACGTGTTAAAAAGCGGCTATTTTCTGGCTGCAGAGACCATTTATAGGGGTGTAGAACACTGTGCCTTGCAGTAACACGCATAGGGAGTCTGTTGTGGTAGTGAAAAAATACTGTCACTATGACTATTGTTGGGCAGAATATTCAAATCGCAAATTTTAATCGCGAATATCTCCACTTCGAGAAATCTCAAAGATTTAGAATATAGTGCTATATAGTCGTATTCTCGAATATTCTGGATTTTTTTTTTTCATCTGAACCCATGATCCCTCCCTTCTTCTTGCTTGTGGGCCAATGAGAAGGTGGCAATGTCTTTGTCTGAGCTTAGCAACATCCCCCTAGCAACCAATAGGAACGTTGCCGACCCCTTACTATATAAGATCTGAGAGAGTGCGAGAGAGCAGTGACATTACTGTGCTCTGTGCTTTGCTGTGTCATTACATTAGACAGTTAGTTAGCTCATATATATATATATATATATATATATATATATATATAATACAGATAGTTAGTGGGAGATAGTCAGTGTAGGTTATATCCTGATATAGTGTAGCTGATAGGTTCCAGTGCAGGGAGTTAGGTAGTGTGATAGGGATTACTGTTTCTCTGCTGTCCATACATACATGCGACAGACATAGTGCTGTGATGTCACAACAATACTTAGTGCACAATCAGAAATATGTAGTCAGACCTGATAAAATGTAAAGTGTCACGTATTGCGCCAAAATATTTGCATCATTAGTGCAGATTAGCGCAATCGTGAATATATTGGAGCACTCTATCTGCATATAAAGCTATTGTAATGTTCCCACCATTTTTTCCAGTCTCATGAAACTTCTAGCACAGAGGTAGGCAACCTCCGACACTCTAGTTGTTGTGAAACTACAACGCCTATCATGCACAATTGCTCTGCTCTTATCAGAACTCCCATAGAAATAAATGATGCATGGTGGGAATTGTAGTTTCACAACAGCTGGAGTGCCAAAGGTTGCTGACCCCTGTTCTAGCAGCTTGAAAAATGAGGCAAAAGTGACCTAAGCCTGTATTGCGCGCACATATTACATTGCCGATTTTCACAATCAAGAAAATAATTGCAAATTCGAGAATATTCACCAAATATTCACAAAAAATTGCTAATTCGAATATTGTCCCTGCCGCAATGACATGCAGATGACAGGTGTCGCTCTTAGAATCACTGCACATTTCACTTATTTGGGCAGTCACGGGGCCAAAACTGACCAAATAACTCAAGTATGAACTCAGCCTTACAGATCAATGTTAGCCTTATATATAGAGTCTACAGAACCTGTTCTATTAAACGCTTATACAAGTAGAGCCCCCGACAGAGTGGAGAGGGGGTCAGCAGTAGGTTTGTGTTAACGTCACTGATTTTGCCCTTCCTCTGATCCGTCAGAACAATAACCCCCAAAAAACGCATCCTGTCTGTGGAGCAAACAGGAGTGGATCCTAAACAGAGATGACACTTGAACGGAATATTTGCATGTCTTCTGTGTTTTGTAGCTACTCCTGCTTTTAGCTACCAAATCATAAGCCAATTCTGATGGGACCATACAGGCCTTACAGCTGCTACACAGACAGGATCTGTTGCGCGTCTCATTTTTCTTTCCTTCTGACAGATCAGAAGAAGGGTCAAATAAATGATGATGTCAGCCAGGACGAAAGGAAAAATAGTGGCCCAGTCATGAAGTGGGGAGGGTGGGAACAGCATGAGAAGTGGTCCAATGACAGAGTCTGGAGGTGGCTTCAGCATCAGGAGGAGGCCACAGAGTGGCACAATGACAGTGTGGAGGTGGCGGCAGAATCAGGAGGCCACATAGTGGCACAATGAAAGAGTGGTGAGGTGGAAGCAGCATGAGGAGACCACACAGTGACACAACGACAGAGTGGTGAGGTGGCGGCAGCATGAGAAGGTTGTTACTGTTTTCATGTACTATTGGTATATTTGTTGTTTCATAATATATATATTTAAAAAAAACTAATTTTAAGTTAAAAATTTCACCACAACGTCATTTGTTCCATACAGCAAAAGGAATTTTTCAGTCGCCCATCAATTTCACAAATAAAAACAAATTTTAAGTTAAAAATTTCACCACAAAGTCATTTGTTCTGTACAGCAAAAAGAGTTTCTCAGTCACCCATCAATTTTACAGAAAAAAATCATGTTTGAAATATAAAATTTTACTAATGAAAGGATAATGGAATTCGGTTCATACAGAAAAAGTGTACAATCACTAATCTATTTTCCCCTACAATTATATAAGATACAGCGTGAACATGAAGAATATGCATTATAAAGGGTTTCATTCACTAGAACTGTCACTATTAAACTTACTGACATTAGGGCCGTTCAGTATTCGGGGCAGGTGCGGTGAGGGAAGGACGCTCACCGGATGCCAGCTTCCTCACCGTGCCTGTGCCGAAGTTGAAATGACTGGCCTGATAACTGTGGAAATGATCCCTCTTCCTCCTCATCATGTGTCACATCCTCTTCCATCATCGCCCGAAATGTTTTTTCAAGGAGACATAGAAGTGGGATAGTACCGCTGAGAATGGCATCATCGGCACTGGCCATGTTGATTGAGTACTCGAAACAGCGCTACACGGCACACACGTCCCACATGGAGGCCCACTCGTTGGTGGTGAAGTGGTGCTGTTCCACAGAGTGACTGACCCGTGCGTGCTGCAGCTGAAACTCCACTATTGCCTGATGCTGCTCACACAGTCTCTCCGTCATGTGCATGGTGGAGTTCCACCTTGTGGGCATGTTGCATATGAGGCGGTGAGCGGGAAGGCCGAAGTTACGCTGCAGCACAGACAGGCGAGAAACAGCAGAGTGAGAAAGCTGAAAGCACGCACAGATGGCCCGCACTTTCTGCAGCAGCTCTTGCATATCTGGGTAGTTTTTCAGGTATTTCTGCACCACAAAATTCAGCACATGCGCCAGGCAAGGGATGTGCGTCAAGCCAGCTAGGCCCAGAGCTGCTACTAGATTTTGCCCATTATCGTACACCACCAGACCGGGCTTGAGGCTCAGTGGCACCAACCACTCGTCGGTCTGCTGTTCCATGCCCGTCCAAAGCTCCTGCGCGGTGTGGGGTTTTTCCCCCCAAAACATATGAGTTTCAAAACTGCCTGCTGTCGTTTTCCCCTGGCTGTGCTGAAGTTGGTGGTGAAGGTGTTACGCTGACCAGATGAGGAAGTGGTAGAGGAGGAAGCGGAGTAGGAGGTGAAGGCAACAGGAGGCAAAGAGAAACGTCCTGTAATCCTCTGTGTTGGAAGATCATGCTCCAAACTGCTATCCGCCTCAGGCCCAGCCGCCACTGCATTTACCCAGTGTGCAGTTAGGGAGATATGAGGTCCCTGCCCGTGCTTACTGGTCCACGTATTGGTGGGTATGTGGACCTTGCCACAGATGGCATTGCGCAGTGTACACCTTATTTTGTCCGCCTCTTGGTTGTGCAGGGCATGGACGGCTCGCCTGGAAAAGTAGTGGCAGCTGGGAACCACGTACTGTGGGACAGCCACCGCCATAAGGTTTTTAAAAGTCTCCGTCACCACCAGACGGAATGACAGCATTTTAAAGGGCAGGAATTTTGAAATGCTGGCATTCAGGGCCAGGGATCGCGGGTGGGTAGGGGGGTACTTTCTCTTTTTGTCCGGTGTTTGGGAAATGGACAGCTGAACGCTTCCATGAGACATTGTGGAGATACTTAGTGATGGTGACGGAAGTGGTGGCGTTGCTGCCACATCCTCTGTTTGCGTAGTAGCAGGTGCCACTGTCACTCCAGAGGGGGAGGAAAAGTCCAAGACTGCAGCAGAAGAGGATGCAGGAGGAGCCTGAGATCTTTCGTAGTTTTTGAGGTGTTTATTCCACTGCAGTTTGTGCTTTGCATTTATATGCCTGGTCATTCAGGTGGTACTCAGGTTTAGAACATGTATGCCTCGCTTCAGGCTCTGTTTGCACATAGTGCAAACCACTCGCGTCTTGTCGTCAGCACATTGTCTGAAGAACTGCCACGCCAGGGAACTCCTTGGAGCTGCCTTTTGTGTGCTCAGTCCCTGGGTGCGTTGGGCAGTAAGAGGCGTAATGGCTAGGGGACGGCAACTCTGCTTTTGCACACTCCCTCTTTTGCTGTGTGGCTGGCGCTGTGTGACCACCACCTCTTCCTCCAACTGCACACTTCACTCGCATGTCTTTGATTCCATGGAACTAGGACCTCATCATCCTCCACATCAACTTTCACCCACTCTTCACCCCTACCCTCCTTGCCGGCCTGCACACTGTAGTGTGCAGAAAGCCGCAGCAGTTGGCACCTGTGTTTCTTCATCATCAGAAATGTGTTGCGGTGGTTCTCACATGCCATCAAAAATCATAAGAGACTGCTGCATGACTTAGGGCTCAGACTGCTTGTCTGATTTGCAAGGGGGTGAGGTGAAAGACTGATGCCCATGGGCTGCAGGTGCCACCTCTGCGCTATGAGCAGGGGACTGGGTGGGAGACAATGTGAAGGAACTGGAGGCACTGTCAGCCAACCAATCTACTACAGACTCTACTTGTTCTGTTTTCACCATTCGTACACCGGTATTCGGGCCTACAAAATAATGCTTAACGTTCTGTCGCCTACGTGCACCTGAGGAAGGTGTTTCATTTAGGGGTGTAGCTGGTACAGATCGACCACGTTCTATCCCTGCAACAGGAGCTCCACAAACACCAGCAGCACCACGACCATAGCTACGTCCATTATTTGATGCTCTCCTAATTGTTTGAGGTCACCCACTGAACTAACAGACAGATTAACTATATTATTTTCCCTGTCACGCATGCAGTGCAGGTGTACTTCACACAATAAATGGTAGCTAGTTATGGCCTTGCGGTTCGCCCGGAGGTCGGTTCGGGGAGAACTTTGCGCGTTTGCGATCCGCCGAACATGCGAACATATGGCGATGTTCGCGCGTACCATATTCTTTTGCATTGCACCAAACTTTGACCCATGACAGAATTATCAGGTGGGACAGGACAGCCAATTGAGACGTTTCAGCACATGGACACACCACCACCCTATAACAGAACCCGATCTGGCAGCCATTTTAAATTATGTGTTTTGCCAGTGTAGGGAGAGGTTGCTGTGTGGAGCAGGGACAGACTGTTAGGGACACTAAACGCTAGCTAATAGGGCCACAAAAGTCCTTTTAAGGACTGGTATAGTTGTGCTATCGATAGGTGTGATATACAGAGGGGTGTAGTATACTTATAATATACTTTCTATATAGTGCATTTGAACTGTGCAACAGTTGTGTGAGGTTTTGCTGCGATACCGCAGCTATATAGAGGTTCAAACGGTATTGGAACAACTAATTGCAACGGGTGTGATATACCAGTTGTCCCCAAAAAAACTGATTTAGGGGTGTGTTATACCTGCTTCCACAAAAGACTGATTAAGGCGTTAGATATACTTGCTTCCACCAAATATTGATTGAGGCCTGCAATATAACTGCTTCCACAAATACTGCTCTTCTCTAGCGACTTAGGCAGAGGAAGAGGTAGGCCCTTCCGCAGGAGTGGAAGAGAAGGGGCAAAAGCACCAGGGCGGAGCCTAAGTGGGAAGTTGGAGAAGGCACGTGCGATTACTTCAAAGGACACACCAAAGTTGGTTGAGTGGCTCACTCACCCTTCCGCTTCTGCACCCTCCTCATCCTCTGTATCTGCACCCTCCTTACTTTTAGCTGTGTAAACCCCCAAATCCACCACAACCAGCCAACCAGCCATCATAGCCCCTCCACACGAGTCAGAGGAATTATTTTCCCATTTATTCCCAGACCTTACCGATGCACGGCCATTCTTGACATCGGATGAGGAAGGGGAGGTAGCAACGGCCGCTACCTAGCGGTCTGATGACGGTACACAGATCATCTCAAGGAGGGAGGTCCCCGTTGTTGCTGCCTAGTCCAAGATCTTAAATGTCAGTGGTGGTGAAGGTGAGGATGATGACGTGTCGATAGAAGTTACTTGGGTGCCCGCAAGAGAGGAAGAGGAGAAGAGTTCTGAGGGAGAGATGGAGCAGCAGAGAGGGAGGAGAAGGAGGAAAAGCAGGCATAGCTCGCAGAGCACTGGAGGCAAAAAGCAGACTGCAAATGTATCTGGAGCTAGCCAACCACCATGCACGATCACTTCTGGCGCTCCCAGGACGTTGGCACCTGGCTACACAGTGTGGGATTTTTTTAACATGTCAGCTGCTGACAATAGTGTTGCCATCTGCAACCTGTGCTGTCAATGAATAAGTCACGATAAGCCCAACACTCACCTAGGGATGACCGCCTTAAGAAGTCACCTGGCCTCCCATCACAGAGCCCAGTGGGAGCAACGCCGTCAGAACCCACAAAACCACACTCCCGGCGCTCCACATCCTGCCTCTTCTCCTTCTCCACCCTTTTGTCCTCCACTCCACCGTGCCATCGTCACGTTCATCTGGCATAAGGCAGGCTTCCATGTCCTAAATTTTCGAGCATAAAAAGATGATGATGCCGGATAACCCTCTTGCCCAGTGGCTGACCGCTGGCTTGTCGGAACTGCTAGCCAGCCAACTACTGCCATATAAACTAGTGGACTCGGAGGCTTTTAGAAAATTTGAGGCCATTGGCACACCTCAATGGAAGGTCCCCGGAAGGAAATATTTCTCCCAGAAGGGCATCCCAGAGCTATATAGTCATGTTCAGCGGCAAGTAAATATATCTCTGGTACACAGTGTCGGCGCCAAGATACATCTGATCACACACACGTGGTCTAGCAAACACGGGCAGGGAAGATACATACCTTTTACTGCCCACTGGGTGAACCTTCTGACGGCCGTCAAGCATGTAACCCGTGGCTCCTGTTTGATTTTGGTGTTACCGCCATGGATTGCATGCAGACCTGCCTCTTCTTCTCCTCCTCCTACTCCATCCTCCGTCTCCTCCTCGGCTGACTCCTCCTTTTTCTATCTACCGCCTCTTCCGCTGAGCCCCCCAAGCTCCCCAGAACCTATTCGACGTCCCAGGTGAGACGTTGCTATGCTGTGCTGCGGATGCTGTGCCTGGAAGCCAAGAGCCACACTGGTCCTGCACTCCTTTCAGCTCTGCGGTCACAGGCTGATCAGTGGCTAACCACGCTCAATTTGACAGTTGGTAAAGTGGTGGGCGACAACGGTGCCAATCTTCTGAGCATGCTGAAACAGGGCAAAATGACACGTCCTGAACTTAGTCGTGCAGCGATTCGTTGCCAAATACCCCGGGGAACAGGACGTCTTGCTGCAGGCCAGGAAAATCTCTGGTCATTTTAGAAGATCTTACACGGCCATGGCTTGCCTTGATGACGTTCAGCGGGGACACCACTTGCCCGTCAGAAGTCTGGTTTTATGACAGCCCGACACACTCGAACTCCACCTTGTATATGCTTGATAGGCTACTCCAGCAGCAACGTGCCTGTACAAACTCTGCAGCAGGACAGGTTCTGGGAGCTTAGTTTCTTTTCACCGTGCCAGTGGCTGCTCATGCGCGACGCATGCAGACTTCTGCTGCCATTTGATGAGATCACCAAATTGGTCAGTCGCAGCCAGGGCACCATCAGTGACATTGTACCTTGCGCTTTCTTTCTGGAGCTCACTCCATCGCTTCCAATTTAGTGCAAATGGGGGCCTTCATGCTCCAGTGTCTGCAGAGGGACCCCCGTATAAAAAGCATAAAGAGCCAGGACCAGAAATGGGTGGCAACGTACTGAGACCCCAGGTACAAACACAAAATGGCGGACATGTTACCAGCATCACAGAGGGCTGTCAGAATGCAGCATTGCTGTGAGAAATGCTGTATTCTGCTGTTGAGGGCGCTGGCAGAGGAATTTCCACCCACATAGAAACAGGTGCGGGTACCAATCCTACTGCGCATGCAAGAAGAGGGCGGTTTGAAGATGTGTTGGTCACTTTGGATATGAGATCATTCTTGCAGCCAACCCATCGACAGTCGCCCTCTAGATCCAGCCTCAGGGAACGCCTAGACCGATAGGTGTCCGACTACATCGGGTTAACGGTCGATGTGGAAGCTATGAGAAGCAAGGAACTCCTGGACTACTGGGTGTGCAGGCTTGACCTGTTGCCAGAGCTGGCACAATTTGCCATGGAACTCTTGGTTTGCCCCTCGTCGAGTGTCCTGTCCGAAAGGACGTTCAGCGCTGCAGGGGGAATCGTGACCGATAAGCGCACTTGCCTAGCTCACGACAGTGTAGACTAGCTCACATTTCTAAAAATGAATGAGGATTGAATCTCGGAGGAATTCAACACCTGTGATGACCACGTGTTATTGAATTTCCTCAGCCAGCCCACACATATCCACCACCAAAAAGAACAAAGAATGGTACTTGTCTTATGTATATACAGCGGCATAAAAGGTGAATGCCTAATTTTTGGGGCTCTTCTCCAGTGACCTACAATGCAATTTTTATCAAGTGACCACCTAATGTATCTCCAGCCACAGAATCACAAGTTCTTTTTTGTCAGGTGAATGCCAAATTTTTGGGGCCTCTACTCTAGTGGCCTACAGTAACATTTTTATCCAGTGAATGCCTATTGCACCTCCAGCCACATCAGCCAAAGTTCTTTTCTGTCCGGTGAATGCCATATTTTTGGGGCCTGTACTCCTGTGGCCTAAAATAACATTTCTCTAGGCTCCAGCAGGGCACATTTTTGAGAGTTTCCCTTTAAGACGCATACAAACGGCCCCTGATTAAAATACATATTTTTTGTGGGAATTTTTGACAATGATCCCCCTCTGGTATGTCACTGTCCATGTTGTGGGATTATTTGTGCGCTTCTAGTAAGTGTTTGCTGGCTGCAAATATGACCTGAAGGTTTTTCAGGTTTGCCTGCCATTAAAGTGAATGGGGACCGCTGCAAACGCACGGTTCGCAAACATTTTATTGCGAACGCGAATCGTCCCGGCCGATGTTAGTCCATCACTAATGGTCGCCCACTTAACAGACGGATTAAATATATTATTTTCCCTGGCACGTATGCAGCGCAGGTGTACCTCGCACAAAAAATGGGTATATGTCACCTATTGAACTTGCAGACGGATTACCTATTATATTTGTTTATTAGGGGTACAAAGATGTTGCATTGCAACCACCAAAAAAATCGCTATAGGTCACCCACAGAATTAACAGCCAGATTTATTATTATCTTTCTGTGTCAGGGGTGCAAAGATGGTGTATTGCACCCACAAAAAAATAGCCAGATGAGATTCATAAAACACTCTCCCTCACTTCAGCTGCCTGCTCCCTGTCCCTGCACTACTCAGAGCTGATGGGCGGTGCTACACGTGATCCAGCTTATATAGAGGCTGGGTCACATGATGCACTGGCCAATCACAGCCATGCCATTAATAGGCATGTCTGTGATGGCTTCTAAGTGCACACAGCTTAAAAGCTTGTTGATTGGCTGCTCTGCATCCTTTCAACAAGCTTTATTAAATGCCCGAACACCGAACTTGAACCCGAACTTTTCCGGCATAGTTCAGGTTCGGGTCCAGGTACCAAAAATCGTAAAGTTCAGTACGGACCCAAACTTTACAGTTCGGGTTCGCTCAACACTACATATTTCTCTTTTTGTACTGAATTACGCCACTAAACGGTTTTACCACATATAGCTGCAGAAGTGAACTGTGTATATATTTTTTTTTTCTCCACAGATATAAGCCACTAAAGGCTTTTCAACATAACACTTGCACCCCAAGAACAAATTGCTGGAATGACAGAGCTGTCTAATGGCCATTTGGATCCCCAAATAATCTTTCCCTGCACTTTTCACAATGAGGTTTTTCCTATCACTGTCCCTAGCACCTGTTCTGACATCTCTCCCTGCACTAAGATGCTGTGAAGTGATTCCTCCCTATCGTTTCCCTGCACTTATAAATCGCTTTTTTTTTCACAATGCAATGAGGTTTTTCCCTATCACTGTCCCTAGCGCCTGCTGACGTCTCTCCCTGCACCCAGAACACTGGAAAATGGCAGAATCCAAGATGGATGCTGGTATTTATAGGGCTGTGACATCACAGGGCTGGCTGCTGATTGGCTACATGCATGGCATTATGTGTCATCCCACCTTCCCAGACTTCCTTGCCCGATGTCCTCATGCATGTAGCCGCCATTTTAGGAAAAATTGCGATTCATTACCAAGAAGTGCGAGGAAATTCGCATTAGTTGCGAATTTAAATTTTTCCGGAAATTCGGATCAAATTCCACTTTGTCAGCTTCGATTCGCTCATCTCTAGTGCTTACTATCTGGCTAAAAATATAAAGTGCAAATTCCATTTAAAAATGCATAATACATATTGCGGCACCTCTAAAAGAATACACACAATAAGCACAATATATTTTAGCGTTGCTGAACCTGTAAAAGATTAGTGCAAATCACAGTGAAATAATAGATCATTTAAATAATAATGTAATTAAATAATTTAATAAAATAGTGCAAGTAAATCACATTAGAGTCTTCTCCATGAAGGTGGATGAAATGCACCAAACAGGAATCAAATAGTGCAAACAGTTTCTTTTGTAATCCAAGGGAAGTAATAGAAGGCATTTGTAATTCACAGGAAGCAATGTCATTATTTGTAATCCAAATGAGGTAGTAAAGTCATTTGTAATCCACATAAGGCAATAACGGTATGTATAATCCACATGGGGTAATAGGTAAAATAGCAGCACAGGTCACGAGAACCTATTTTTTTTATCAAAGGGGCTCCCAAATAACCTGAAAAGGGGAAAAAATAAATTTTTGCATAAACCGTATGCAACTTGGATATTTGGTAGCTGGGGGGAGTCCTAACTAAATGTGACTATCCGGTTGAGGACAATAAGGGGCAACCTGAAACATAAAAACAATGCCAACAGGCCCCACCCTTCAAGCACAGTCCACACCGTGGCTCCCACAGTCCTTTTATTCTTTCTTTAAATGATCAGACTTAAGCTCCTTAGGGGAAGGACCTCGAATCTTCCTCACTGGCACTGCTACTACTGAAACTAATGAGAGGTTTGTCCTGCCTATGATAAGCAAGACGTGCCGCAGAAGGGGGGCTTTGGCGACACCTGCTGTCTGACCTGGGTAGTGTCCGGGTTGTCACGCTCTTCATAGTAGCTGCCATTTTCTGTTTGGTGGATCCGGAACATCCTGCCAGGTTAAATGGAATCAGGACCTCCGGCTGCAGTGGAACAGGTAAGCGCTCCAGCTCCTGGTGTGTAGGATCCCACATAGCCCTTTCTCTGGCTGCGGCCATCTTCCAGGGCACTAGGTAGAACTCTTTTGGGTTGAAAGAAAAGGTGTTGGTTGTGACACAACCCATCATGCACGTTGGTGTTACAGGCAACCGCTGGACGAGTGGCTCCGGCTCTGGCTTAGTACCAAAACGCAATATCCCGTCTGCTGACTCCTGTAGGCAACAAACTCCTCCCGCCGTGGCTGGATCTTCAGGCTAGCACTCCGATGCTGACACTGTAGCTTTTCCAGAAGTACGACGGTGACAGCAAAGGGCCCCTGATGGCCTACCATAGGGGTGTACTCCACCCTTTCTCCCTTATACAGACTGTGCCTTGCCTGCGGCAGGTAATGGCGTTTCACAGAGCGCCGTCCCACGAATAACTACTGCCCATTTTTCTCATCCATGAGGAACCCACTGCCTCGCTGGACAGAACCAGACTACTGACCCGGTTCTCCGATCCAGCAGAGGATCTGGAGGCTGCGGTCGGTCACACACTCGGATGGCCCAGTCTTTTATTGCCCGCTTATACTCCCATTGGTCACAGGCATTGGCGGACACTTCTGGAGGCACCATGGGGTTAAGGCCTTCATATGGACCTCTCTTCCCAGGAGTGGTTACTCCAGCCGCCTCTGCTGCGCCGGCATGGGGAATTCCTGCGGCATCTTCTCAGAGAGTCGCTGATATTGCGATACCTGAACCTCTTGCGGGGCATCTTTCACTTCGGGCAGCTCATCTCCCCAACACATGATGTTGCCCCAGTCTGGCTAACGAGGATGCGCCATCTTACTTCGTCTTGCGCTGCTACAGACTGGTGAAGAAGGAGGGGCTTGAGGGGAGGAGTCTTCACTTCCTCTTCTTGCACTGTAATATCGCTCCCTGTGGGCCGGGCTGGATTTTCCCGCTTCTGCTAGAGGCGTTCCTTCAGTTTCCCGTTTCTGGGCTGGTTGAAGATGATGCACCATTACGGGCAAAAATGGCGTATTAACCCTTTGGATGCCGGCCCGCACAGTAAAGTCATTTTTAAAGGGGTTTTTGTAAATCCTATAGGCTGTATAATACAAGGGTACACAGATTTATCCTGTTTGGATCCTGTTTGTCACGCCAAATGCAGCATTCGTCAGGTGCACTACTTGAGGTCCCTTTAGGTAAATGTTGTCATGACGCCAGTTGCAATGAAGCAATAGTGATATGGTAGTAGATGGTACCCAGGTGTAGGAATGCCAGCGTGGTGTAGGGTGGCCTGAATGTCCCTTAAAGTGTGGCTGTGCATGTGTCACGGTGCTCCTACCTGGATACGCTGGAACCCCAGACGTTGCCCTCCGACACAGCAGAAAAGGCATGTTTAACCTGGATAATGAGGAAATAATTGAGTCCAGACCTTGTAATGAAGTTGATAACAGCTTTACTTTCAATAAATGTTTCTCCAAACAATTCACCGACTTTGTCTTGGTTGCCAGCAAGTTTTAGCATTGAAACACTGTGGGACTCAAACAAACTCAACTCTGCTACATCAGTTGCTCTTTGACTCTGCTGTGCTGACAGGCTTAAATTGAATATTTTCCTTTGCTTTTTGCTGTACCTTCTTTCTGTTGTCCGACTCTAGATAAATTCAGGGGACTTTCTTCCTGGCTTCAGAGGCTCCAGGCTGTGGCCTCTATATCCAGCAAAGCTTGGCTTGGGACACGTCCTGCAGAGACACGTCTCCTGAACAACCTCCCTGGACAGGGGGTAACTTCAGACTGACTTCCTAACTAACTAAACCCTCCCCTCTCAAGATGGAGAATTAGAATGGAGAGAAGGTTCCATCCTCTGCTAAAGTAGCACTGCCTTGTTTGCTGCCACCTCTGGTGAACCAGGCAAATTACATGAACATAAACAGTTACAAACATAGGAAATGCACATTGTTCAGGACTTGCAATAAATACATAAGATGACATTGTATTAGCCCATTAAAGACAGTAGTGGGGTGCTAAAGTTGTAATGGAATTTGGGGTCATTACACATGCGCAAAGCTTCATTCCTCTGTGCCGCGTCTTATACAGAGCTGCGCATGTTCTGTATGCAGTGCGGACATCGGAGAGGGAAGTGCAGGGAAAGTATTGGAGGACCGGGAGAACTATAAACTATGTGAGTGGCATTTGTACACTTTGTACAGGAAGTTAATATCACCAACCATTCCCATTTTATTAAGGTGTACACATATAAATGGCCCACCCTGTATAACAATAACCAATAAAATTCACAAGCTTCAATAGCAGAATGCAGGAGACTCTATGAGTCTATGGAGGGAAATACCTTAGCCCATCATACCCATTGTCACTCTAAAGTCAACACTAAAGGGGTTGTCCGGGTTCAGAGCTGAACCTGGACATACCCATAATTTCACGCAGGCAGCCCCCCTGAGTTTAGCATTGAAGCATTTCATGCTCCGATGCCCTCCCTTGCCATGCGCTAGATTGCGAAGGACAAGGGCTCTTTTGTTTACAATAACACACTGCTGGGCAGGGACTACTGCCCAGCAGTGTGATCGGTGCCGTCGCCGGCTCTGATGGGCGGGTTTTAGCGCTAGGCTAGGGAAGCGCTAAAGCCAGCCCATTAGTGCCGGTGATGTCACCGGGCTCCCTGCCAGCCCCGTGGGGAGTCTGGTTCGTCAACGGAACTATAGAAAATGCCTTTGCCCTGCACGATTTAGCCAGGGCAAAGGAGAGCATTGGAGCATGAACTGCTCCGATGCTCAAGTCAGGGAGGCTGCCTGGGTGAAAATGGGGGTATGTCCGGGTTCAGCTCTGAACCCATACAACCCCTTTAAGGCCCTTAGGCTTAAGAGAATTCAGGCGGAATATCCACCATAATTCCCTTTTCTTCAAGAGAGATATAATTTGTTGCCATTTTTACTTGGTCTACAATCAGGAATTTTAGTTTGTGTTCCTTATGTCTTTTATCACTAAAATGCTTTGACACCGGTAAATCCTTTCTATTGTTTCTAATGGTCTGCCTATGGTTATTTAACCTAGTTTTCATATCGCAAGTGGTTTCTCATACATGCAATAGTTTACATGGGCACCATAACACATAAATGACCCAAGATGAGTCACATGTGAGATAGTGTTTAATTTCAAATCTTTCATTGGTTTCAGGATGCATAAAAAAAAAAGAGCCCTTCAGCATCAGTTTACAATTGACACAACCTAAGCACGGGAAGCATCCTGTACTTCTAGGTTTAAGAAACGTTTGTCTCATCCACTCACCTGCAGATACATCAGTTTTCACAATTCGATCTTTGATACTCCTTGGTCTTTTTTTATGACATCAATGGGGGATCCTTGAAGGCAGTTATTTGAGGATTGCTGTTCTTCAACGTACCCCAATGTTTTACCTGCTTGTCCAAAAATTGTTCATCAATGGAATTCAAATACTGATGAAATTCCACCAATGCCTCTATTGTTCCAGTCCAAATAAGGAAAACATCATCAATGTACCTCCACCACAACAGAACATGTCTGAAGTGAGGAGATACATAGATGTGTTTCTCCTCAAGTGTATGCATATATATATTTGCATAAGTGGGCGCGAAATAAGAGCCCATTGCCGTGCCCACTCTCTGCAAATAAAACTTCCCCTGAAAAGAGAAGTAATTGCAAGTCAAAGTCAATTCAAGAAGCTCCAATATGAATCGTCTGGTCTCATTAGAATATGTAGATTCTTTCAATACCCTTTTTATAAGTAGCTAATAAACCTATGGCGCAATATCATAAATGCAATTGCATACCAAGAGGTATGAGGTCCTGGTTGAAACCAAACATGTTTACACAGGATGGGGATTTCAGAGCACAGTTGAGGCAATATCTAAAAAATATGCTCTGGATATCATCTTGCTCAATACTGAGTTCATGGAAGCAGGCATTCACAACCAGTCTCCCAAGATGGTACTTGCCCAGCCTTAAACTGCTTATCTTGTGAAATATGACGAGTGCAGAGACATGTCGGTTATTCTAAGCTGAATGTACCTGCACACGTCAGATTGCACAAGGTAAGCAGCTTAAGGCTGGGCAAGTACCAGCTTGGGAGACTGGTTGGGAATCGATATTGAGTTCCTACAAAAAGAACTGGCTATTTTAAAATGGAAAATATTGGTAGTGTTGATCGCGAACATCGCTACTTCGAGAATTCACAAAAATTTTGAATATAGTGCTATATATTAGTATTCGCAAATATTCTAATCGCAAATTTATTGCAAATTTATCGTGAATATCAGCACTTAGCAACATCCCTTGCAGCCAATAGGAAAGTTGCCTACCCCTTAGTGTTGATAGCGAATATTCTAATCGCAAATTTTTATCGCAAATATACTACATTGCTAATTTTTGCAATCGAGAAAATAATGACTGGAGATCCCGAATTCTCGAATTTGCTAATTTATACATGGGAGGCCTCACGAATACCTAAATAGGTGCAATTGAAGAAGATCCCCAAAAAATGAAGGACACCAATAGAAATAAGCAAGCAAAAGATAATGGTAATATGACATCAATTTCTGAACATTTTTTGAAGTCAAAATGTATCTACACAAGAAGGCCTACAAGGAGAGGAAGCCGCAGGTATGGAAGATCTAGGAGAAACCAGATCACTGAGGACTCTGAGGAACATCATCACCAAAGCACAGAATACCAACAAGAAAAAATAGACTCTAATGTCGTGGTAAATATTTCTTCAACTATATTGGATGAGTATGAACAAAAAGTTTTGAATAAGGGTTTGTCATTTTGCTCACAGATGGGGATGGATTGGTTTCAGCTGGAGGTGGACTTGAACTGCTTCTTCTGAAATCTCAAGCTGAGGGTGAGCTTCGACTCCAACTCCACTAAATCTAATGCTGGAGAGGCTTCCTAGGTTCAGGGGGCCTCTCCGACATTAAAACAGTTTGATTTGCACATGAAGAGTAATTTTGTCGCTATTGTGAAATCACATGCTGTTGATTTAGTGGAACGTGACATATACTGAGACAGTCTGAACAATGTGTCGCATATTTGTTAGATATTGCCTCAACCGTGCTCTGAAATCCCCATCCTGTGTAAACATGTTTGGTTTCAACCGTGACCTCATACCTCTTGGTATGCGATTGCATTTATGATATTGCACCATAGGTTTATTAGCTACGTATAAAAAGGGTATTGGAAGAATCTACATATTCTAATGAGACCAGACGATTCATATTGGAACTTCTTGAATTGACTTTGACTTGCAATTACTTCTCTTTTCAGGGGAAGTTTTATTTGCAGAGACTGGGCACGGCAATGGGCTCTTATTTCGCGCCCATTTATGCAAATATATATGTGCATACACTTGAGGAGCAACACATCTATGTATCTCCCAATTTCAGACATGTTCTGTTGTGCTGGAGGTACATTGATGATGTTTTCCTTATTTGGACTGGAACAATGGAGGCATTGGTGGAATTTCATCAGTATTTGAATTCCATTGATGAACAAATCAAATTAACATTGACAGCATCTATGGAACAAGTCCGATTTTTGGACACGCAGGTATACATTGATGGGGATACTTTACATACTGATCCTAATATTAAATAAACAGATAAAAACACACTGTTACATTTTACGAGCTGTCATCCAAGGAGAATGGTGAACTCATTACCATATAGCCAGATGTTGAGGGTAAGGAGGATTGTAGATGTGTGGGACCATGCAGATAATTCCTTGAATGAGATGGAAGGTTCCTTTATTAAAAGGGGATACATAGACACTGGATGAGGGCCAAACAAACCCCTAGGGATGCTCTATTAAATGTAGGTGTAAAATAAAGACAGATTACCTTTGGTGTCCACATATAATGAGTTAAGTTCTTCTTGTGCAAAAACATTGGGGTACGTTGAAGAACAGCAATCCTCAAATAGCTGCCTTCAAGGATCCCCATTGATGTCATAAAAAAGACCAAGGAGTATCGAAGATCGAATTGTGAAAACTGATGTATCTGTAGGTGAGGGGATGAGACAAACGTTTTCTAAACCTAGACGTACGGGATGCTTCCCGTGCTTAGGTTGTGTCAATTGTAAACTGATGCTGAAGGGCTCTTTTTTTTTTACACATCCTGAAACCAATGAAAGATTTGAAGTTAAACACTATCTCACATGTGACTCATCTTGGGTTATTTATGTGCTATGGTGCCCATGTAAACTTTTGTATGTATGAGCAACCACTTGCGATATAAAAAAATCTAGGTTAAACAACCATAGGCAGACCATTAGAAACAATAGAAAGGATCTACCGGTGTCAAAGCATTTTTGGGATAAAAACATAAGGAACACAAGCTAAAATTCATGATTGTAGACCAAGTAAAAATGCACAAAAGAGGAGACGACAGATTATATCTCTCTTGAAGAAAAGGGAATTATGGTGGATATTCTGCCTGAATTCTCTAAAGCCTAAGGGCCTTAATGTTGACTTGAGAGTGACAATGGGTATGATGGGCTAAGGTATAGAGTCTCCTGTATTCTGCTATTGAAGCTAGTGAATTTTTATTGGTTGTTATTATATTATAATAACTATGAGATTTTTATAATTATTGAGATTTAATATGATATTTATCTCATTCTGTTATTGTTTTATAGTATGGAAGAACTTGACCATTGAAGAGGGACATCATGGTTCATATGGTCACTGAACGGGCAAATAACTTTGTGGTCTCATCAGGGGCTAGTTAGATACATGGAAATATATGGCAAAATAATTTTTCATAAATGCCCGGAAGGGATTAATATGGCCGTGGCACCTAGAATAATGGATCTTGTTGGGTGGACTTTGGTCGCTTGGGTGAATATACCATAGCGTATCTGAATGACCATAAGATCGAGATATACACCGGGTCATTATGATGGACTTGGCTAAAGGATCTTTTAGGTGGCGGCATTGATGTAAATAGTCTATATACGAAGTTGCCCTTTAGTTTCCCCTTATGTAAGATGGCGCCCGTCAATGATGAACATGTGAGGGGTTGGAGCATGCGCATTATGAGGGGGAACACGTCGAGGCCTTGGCGCAGCATCCATGTGGCTGCTCTACAGTGAGATGGCGATTAATCATCTTTCGGTATAACCATGACTCCCTCTTATGTCAGTAAAAAGACAGCCAAGCGGTTTTTATTATTAGATATGCACAAACACTTTGCACTTTATATAGAACTGTTTTATATGTACGTATTTCATTGCACTGTATTTAAATGAAGTTGCACTACATTGTAATATAATCATGATATATTAGCACTGAATGAAATCCTGTGTATAGGCACTGCACTATAACGAGTATGTGTATGTTATTGGTTAATTCATTATGAGAGACACATATATTGATGCATTTGCACTTTGTTATTCACTTGGCTTAAGAAAGGTTCCGTGACGGGACCAAAACGTCGCTGATGTGATATGTGTGAATAAAGTCACATTTTTTTCACTAGCTACAGAGGAGTGCCGTGGATTTTTCTTATATATATATTGTGGGGGGATAAGCTCGGGATCGCCTTTGCTGGAGTCAAAGGACACTTGTCTGTTTATCGAGAAGGTTGCATAAATAAAATAAAACAACAAAAGAAAAAATCTTGCCTGTCCGGCACTTACTAAACATTAGAGGTTCCTATCTATCCGCTGGAGGCTTCTCCCGGCCAGCTCACAAAACAAGGCTTCAACAACCTAGTGCTCACAGTTTGCTCACTCACACAGACATGCTTTCTGTGTCCCCAGGCAGAGAGAGACTGACCTCCTGGCTCTGTTATATCCCCACCCTCAGTGCTGCTTCATTAATGACCTCACAGGTGAGAGTCTTTCACCTGCTACTTACATAGGAGAGGAATCTAGGGGAAATATACCTCCCTTCCACTACTAATCCAGCATTGGTATCACATATCCCCCCCCCTCTGCTCAGGCAAGTGGGTCTGAGCAACTGAAACCAGCAGACAATGCACACGTGACAACGCATCCACATTTCCTTGCCACTTTCCTGGTCTGTGCTCCACTGTAAAACTGTAAGCCTGCAGGGCCAAAAACCATCTCGTCACTCTGCTATGTTTCTCTCTGTTCAGGTTCATCCACTTCAGAGGGGCATGATCAGTGACCAAGCAAAACTTCCGACCCAGCAAGTAGTATTTGAGTGATTCTAAGGCCCACTTGATGGCCAAACACTCTTTCTCTACAACTGCATAGTTCTTCTCATGCTTATTTACCAGATATGAGTGCCGCTGTGCACTGGCAGAAGTTGGCAGAGTAGACACTGTAGGCCTGACACACACGCTTGCAGGCAACTGACTGCTATTTAAATTATTAGGTCAAAATTATCATTTTAATTTTTTAATGTAATCTACTGTGAAACCAGATATAAGTTGCGCTGGTGACACTATGCACTTGCAGGGCCTGAAACACACACGCGTGCAGGCAACTGACCGCTATTATTTCACAGTCAAAATTGTTTCGTTTTTTTATGTAATCTACTGTGACACCAGATATGATTAAATAAAGAATACTCCGGGTCAGGAGGTCTGTAGTCGTGGCCCAGTGTATTATAACTCAGAAGTGTCAATAAATATAATTATTGTGCTGAATGTACCTATATTGTAGTTACTTTAAAACATAACTTTTATTTTATCGATATTTAGAATATAATGACAGTTGTAGTTGAACAAAATTTGTATCACACTGCTTTTTTGAAGAGAATAGTCAGGCGTGACAGGAAGATACCGATTTTTTTCTTTCTTTTAGAAGAGTTTTTTTCATATACAGGGTCGCTCTTGGGTAGAGTTGAGCGAACACCTGGATGCTCGGGTTCGAGAAGTTCGGCCGAACTTCCCGGAAATGTTCGGGTTCGGGATCCGAACCCGATCCGAACTTCGTCCCGAACACCATTGAAGTCAATGGGGACCCAAACTTTTCGGTACTAAAAAGGCTGTAAAACAGCCCAGGAAAGGGCTAGAGGGCTGCAAAAGGCAGCAACATGTAGGTAAATAACCTGCAAACAAATGTGGATAGGGAAATGAATTAAAATAAAAATTAAATAAATAAAAATTAACCAAAATCAATTGGAGAGAGGTCCCATAGCAGAGAATCTGGCTTCACATCACCCACCACTGGAACAGTCCATTCTCAGATATTTAGGCCCCGGCACCCAGGCAGAGGAGAGAGGTCCCATAACAGAGAATCTGTCTTCATGTCAGCAGAGAATCAGTCTGCATGTCATAGCAGAGAATCAGGCTTCACGTCAGCCACCACTGCAACAGTCCATTGTCATAAATTTAGGCCCAGCACCCAGGCAGAGGAGAGAGGTCCCGTAACAGACAATCTGGCTTCATGTCAGCAGAGAATCAGTCTTCATATCATAGCAGAGAATCAGGCTTCACGTCAGCCACCAATGCAACTGTCCATTGTCAGATATTTAGGCCCAGCACCCAGGCAGAGGAGAGAGGTCCCGTAACAGACAATCAAGCTTCACGTCAGCAGAGAATCAGTCTGCATGTCATAGCAGAGAATCAGGCTTCACGTCACCCACCACTGCAACAGTCCATTGTCAGATATTTAGGCCCAGCACCCAGGCAGAGGAGAGAGGTCCCGTAACAGACAATCAGGCTTCACGTCAGCCACCAGTGCAACAGTCCATTGGCATATATTTAGGCCCAGCACCCAGGCAGAGGAAAGAGGTCCCGTAACAGAGAATCTGGCTTCATGTCAGCAGAGAATCAGTCTGCATGTCATAGCAGAGAATCAGGCTTCACGTCAGCCACCACTGCAACAGTCCATTGTCATAAATTTAGGCCCAGCACCCAGGCAGAGGAGAGAGGTCCCGTAACAGACAATCTGGCTTCATGTCAGCAGAGAATCAGTCTTCATATCATAGCAGAGAATCAGGCTTCACGTCAGCCACCAATGCAACAGTCCATTGTCAGATATTTAGGCCCAGCACCCGGGCAGAGGAGAGAGGTCTCGTAACAGACAATCAGGCTTCACGTCAGCAGAGAATCAGTCTGCATGTCATAGCAGAGAATCAGGCTTCACGTCAGCCACCACTGCAACAGTCCATTGTCATAAATTTAGGCCCAGCACCCAGGCAGAGGAGAGAGGTCCCGTAACAGACAATCTGGCTTCATGTCAGCAGAGAATCAGTCTTCATATCATAGCAGAGAATCAGGCTTCACGTCAGCCACCAATGCAACAGTCCATTGTCAGATATTTAGGCCCAGCACCCAGGCAGAGGAGAGAGGTCTCGTAACAGACAATCAGGCTTCACGTCAGCAGAGAATCAGTCTGCATGTCATAGCAGAGAATCAGGCTTCACGTCAGCCACCAATGCAACAGTCCATTGTCAGATATTTAGGCCCAGCACCCAGGCAGAGTTGAGAGGTCCCGTAACAGACAATCAGGCTTCACGTCAGCCACCAGTGCAACAGTTCATTGGCATATATTTAGGCCCAGCACCCAGGCAGAGGAGAGAGGTCCCGTAACAGACAATCTGGCTTCATGTCAGCAGAGAATCAGTCTGCATGTCATAGCAGAGAATCAGGCTTCACGTCACCCAACATTGGAACAGTACATTGGCATATATTTAGGCCCCGGCACCCAGACAGAGGAGAGGTTCATTCAAATTTGGGTAGCCTCGCAATATAATGGTAAAATGAAAATAAAAATAGGATTGAATGAGGAAGTGCCCTGGAGTACAATAATATATGGTTAAGGGGAGGTAGTTAATGTCTAATCTGGACAAGGGACGGACAGGTCCTGTGGGATAAATGCCTGGTTCATTTTTATGAACGTCAGCTTGTCCACATTGGCTGTAGACAGGCGGCTGCGTTTGTCTGTAATGACACCCCCTGCCGTGCTGAATACACGTTCAGACAAAACGCTGGCCGCCGGGCAGGCCAGCACCTCCAAGGCATAAAAGGCTAGCTCTGGCCACGTGGACAATTTAGAGACCCAGTAGTTGAATGGGGCCGAACCATCAGTCAGTACGTGGAGGGGTGTGCACACGTACTGTTCCACCATGTTAATGAAATGTTGCCTCCTGCTAACACGTTGCGTATGAGGTGGTGGTGCAGTTAGCTGTGGCGTGTTGACAAAACTTTTCCACATCTCTGCCATGCTAACCCTGCCCTCAGAGGAGCTGGCCGTGACACAGCTGCCTTGGCGACCTCTTGCTCCTCCTCTGCCTTGGCATTGGGCTTCCACTTGTTCCCCTGTGACATTTGGGAATTCTCTCAGTAGTGCGTCTACCAACGTGCGCTTGTACTCGCGCATCCTCCTATCACGCTCCAGTGCAGGAAGTAAGGTGGGCACATTGTCTTTGTAGTGTGGATCCAGCAGGGTGGCAACCCAGTAGTCCGCACACGTTAAAATGTGGGCAACTCTGCTGTCGTTGCGCAGGCACTGCAGCATGTAGTCGCTCATGTGTGCCAGGCTGCCCAGGGGTAAGGACAAGCTGTCCTCTGTGGGAGGCGTATCGTCATCGTCCTGCCTTTCCTCCCAGCCACGCACCAGTGATGGACCCGAGCTGCGTTGGGTGCCACCCCGCTGTGACCATGCTTCATCCTCATCCTCCTCCACCTCCTCCTCATCCTCGTCCTCCTCCTCCTCCAGTAGTGGGCCCTGGCTGGCCACATATGTACCTGGCCTCTGCTGTTGCCAAAAACCTCCCTCTGAGTCACTTCGAAGAGACTGGCCTGAAAGTGCTAAAAATGACCCCTCTTCCTCCTCCTCCTCCTCCTCCTCCTCCTGGGCCACCTCCTCTTCCATTATCGCCCTAAGTGTTTTCTCAAGGAGACATAGAAGTGGTATTGTAACGCTGATAACGGCGTCATCGCCACTGGCCATGTTGGTGGAGTACTCGAAACAGCGCAACAGGGCACACAGGTCTCGCATGGAGGCCCAGTCATTGGTGGTGAAGTGGTGCTGTTCTGTAGTGCGACTGACCCGTGCGTGCTGCAGCTGAAACTCCACTATGGCCTGCTGCTGCTCGCACAGTCTGTCCAGCATGTGCAAGGTGGAGTTCTACCTGGTGGGCACATCGCATATGAGGCGGTGAGCGGGAAGGCCGAAGTTACGCTGTAGCGCAGACAGGCGAGCAGCAGCAGGATGTGAACGCCGGAAGCGCGAACAGACGGCCCGCACTTTATGCAGCAGCTCTGTTATGTCGGGGTAGTTGTGAATGAACTTCTGCACCTCCAAATTCAGCACATGCGCCAAGCAAGGGATGTGCGTCAAACCGGCTAGTCCCAGAGCTGCAACGAGATTTCGCCCATTATCACACACCACCAGGCCGGGCTTGAGGCTCACCGACAGCAACCACTCGTCGGTCTGTTGTTCTATACCTTGCCACAACTCCTGTGCGGTGTGGGGCCTGTCCCCCAAACATATGAGTTTCAGAATGGCCTGCTGACGTTTACCCCGGGCTGTGCTGAAGTTGGTGGTGAAGGTGTGGGGCTGACTAGATGAGCAGGTGGAAGAAGAGGAGGAGGAAGCCGAGTAGGAGGAGGTGCAACAGGAGGCAAAGAATGTTGCCCTGTGATCCTTGGCGGCGGAAGGACGTGCGCCAAACAGCTCTCCGCTTGGCGCCCAGCTGCCACTACATTTACCCAGTGTGCAGTTAGGGAGATATAGCGTCCCTGGCCGTGCTTACTGGTCCACGTATCTGTGGTTAGGTGGACCTTGCCACAGATGGCGTTGCGCAGTGCACACTTGATTTTATCGGATACTTGGTTGTGCAGGGAAGGCACGGCTCTCCTGGAGAAGTAGTGCCGGCTGGGAACAACATACTGTGGGACAGCAAGCGACATGAGCTGTTTGAAGCTGTCTGTGTCCACCAGCCTAAATGACAGCATTTCATAGGCCAGTAGTTTAGAAATGCTGGCATTCAGAGCCAGGGATCGAGGGTGGCTAGGTGGGAATTTACGCTTTCTCTCAAATGTTTGTGAGATGGAGAGCTGAACGCTGCCGTGTGACATAGTTGAGATGCTTGGTGACGGAGGTGGTGGTGGTGTTGGTGGTACATCCCCTGTTTGCTGGGCGGCAGGTGCCAACCTTCCTCCAGAGGCGGAGGAAGAGGCCGAGGCGGCAGCAGCAGAAGAGGCAGAGGCGGCAGCAGCATAAGAGGCCGAGGCGGCAGCAGCAGAAGAGGTAGCAGGGGGAGCCTGAGTGACTTCCTTGGTTTTAAGGTGTTTACTCCACTGCAGTTCATGCTTTGCATGCAGGTGCCTGGTCATGCAGGTTGTGCTAAGGTTCAGAACGTTAATGCCTCGCTTCAGGCTCTGATGGCACAGCGTGCAAACCACTCGGGTCTTGTCGTCAGCACATTGTTTGAAGAAGTGCCATGCCAGGGAACTCCTTGAAGCTGCCTTTGGGGTGCTCGGTCCAAGATGGCGGCGGTCAGTAGCAGGCGGAGTCTCTTGGCGGCGGGTGTTCTGCTTTTGCCCACTGCTCCCTCTTTTGCTACGCTGTTGGCTCGGTCTCACCACTGTCTCTTCCTCCGAACTGTGAAAGTCAGTGGCACGACCTTCATTCCATGTGGGGTCTAGGACCTCATCGTCCCCTGCATCGTCTTCCACCCAGTCTTGATCCCTGACCACCTGTTCAGTCTGCACACTGCAGAAAGACGCAGCAGTTGGCACCTGTGTTTCGTCATCATCAGAGACATGCTGAGGTGGTATTCCCATGTCCTCATCATCAGGAAACATAAGCGGTTGTGCGTCAGTGCATTCTATGTCTTTCACCGCTGGGGAAGGGCTAGGTGGATGCCCTTGGGAAACCCTGCCAGCGGAGTCTTCAAACAGCATAAGAGACTGCTGCATAACTTGAGGCTGAGACAGTTTCCCTGGTATGCATGGGGGTGATGTGACAGACTGATGGGGTTGGTTTTCAGGCGCCATCTGTGCGCTTTCTGCAGAAGACTGGGTGGGAGATAATGTGAACGTGCTGGATCCACTGTCGGCCACCCAATTGACTAATGCCTGTACCTGCTCAGGCCTTACCATCCTTAGAACGGCATTGGGCCCCACCATATATCGCTGTAAATTCTGGCGGCTACTGGGACCTGAGGTAGTTGGTACACTAGGACGTGTGGATGTGGCAAAATGGCCACGTCCTCTCCCAGCACCAGAGGGTCCACTAACACCACCACGACCATGTCCACGTCCGCGTCCCTTACTAGATGTTTTCCTCATTGTTATCGTTCACCACAACAACAAAAATATTATTTGGCTCAATGTATTGTATTCAAATTCAGCTGAATATAAATTTGAGGCCTAGTATTTAGGCGCTGGGTGACCGGTATAGATTTACTGACAGAATTAGACTTGGAAATGCACAGTAGCGTGTGTGTGAAGTTATTCTGAATGTCCCTATGTGCACCTTGAATATTATAGACCCTTTTAGGGATAGATTTCAAATAGCTCTGATATAGCAGAAACCACTAAATTATGAAATTGCTAAATTGGGAATTGTATTTCAAACCAGAACAAAAAATGTGCTTTGACGGACACTAAATAACTTGCCCAGCCAGAACAGTACAGCGGTAACGACAGATTTAGCGGGATATAAATTTGAGGCCTAGTATTTAGGCGCTGGGTGACCTGTATGGATTTACTGACAGAATTAGACTTGGAAATGCACAGTAGCGGGTGTGTGAAGTTATTCTGAATGTCCCTATGTGCACCTTGAATATTATATACCCTTTTAGGGATAGATTTCAAATAGCTCTGATATAGCAGAAACCACTAAATTATGAAATTGCTAAATTGGGAATTGTATTTCAACCCAGAACAAAAAATGTGCTTTGGCGGACACTAAATAACTTGCCCATCCAAAACAGGACAGCGGTAACGACAGATTTAGCGGGATATAAATTTGAGGCTTAGTATTTAGGCGCTGGGTGACCGGTATGGATTTAGTGACAGAATTAGACTTGGAAATGCACAGTAGCGTGTGTGTGAAGTTATTCTGAATGTCCCTATGTGCACCTTGAATATTATATACCCTTTTAGGGATAGATTTCAAATAGCTCTGATATAGCAGAAACCACTAAATTAGGAAATTGCTAAATTGGGAATTGTATTTCAACCCTGAACAAAAAATGTGCTTTGACGGACACTAAATAACTTGCCCAGCCACAACAGTACAGCGGTAACGACAGATATAGCGGGATATAAATTTGAGGCCTAGTATTTAGGCGCTGGGTGACCGGTATGGATTTAGTGACAGAATTAGACTGGGATATGGCCAAAAAATAACCACACTATTGCTGGTTAAATGCACTTGGTGTGACAGCTTGACCAACCACACTACTGAGGGTTAAATGCACTTGGTGACGGGCGCAACTTGCCCCTGATGTAGTATATGGCCAAAAAATGAACAGACTATTGCTGGTTAAATGCACTTGGTGTGACAGCTTCACCCTGATGTAGGCTTTAGCCAAAAAACAACCACACCATTGAGGGTTAAATGCACTTGGTGACAGGCGCAGCTTGCCCCTGATGTAGTATATGGCCAAAAAATAAACAGACTATTGCTGGTTAAATGCACTTGGTGTGACAGCTTCACCCTGATGTAGGCTTTAGCCAAAAAACAACCACACCATTGAGGGTTAAATGCACTTGGTCGCAGCTTGGATGCACTTGGTCGCAGCACCGCACAAGACACAAAATGGCCGCCGATCACCCCAGAAAAAAGTGACTGACAAACGGTCTGGGCAGCCTAAAAACAGTGAGCATTTGAATTTCAGCAGCTTAATGATCCACAGCTGCAGATCGATCGATTAATCAAGTCCTTTGGAGGAGTTAATCTGCCTAATCTCGCCCTACTGTCGCAGCCGCAACCTCTCCCTACGCTAATCAGAGCAGAGTGACGGGCGGCGCTATGTGACTCCAGCTTAAATAGAGGCTGGGTCACATGGTGCTCTGGCCAATCACAGCCATGCCAATAGTAGGCATGGCTGTGACGGCCTCTTGGGGCAAGTAGTATGACGCTTGTTGATTGGCTGCTTTGCAGCCTTTCAAAAAGCGCCAAGAAAGCATCACAAAAGCGCGAAGAAAGCGACGAACACCGAACCCGAACCCGGACTTTTACGAAAATGTCCGGGTTCGGGTCCGTGTCACGGACACCCCAAAATTCGGTACGAACCCGAACTATACAGTTCGAGTTCGCTCATCCCTACTTATGAGCCAAAGCTATTACTTCGTGAAGTCTCGCGAGACTTCACATAATAACTTAATAAATCAAATTCTACTGTAAAAACTTGGGTTCGGTTCCAAGTGGTCGATTCGCTCATCCCTAGTTTTAATTTACCTAATTTAACGGATGACCAGTTGAAGATGTTTAATCGACCAGTTGGCCTGGCAGAAGTTTTGTTGGCAATAGCCTCATTATGCAGTGGTAGAGCTCCCGGTCTGGATGGACTAATAAATTAATATCATAGTTGCATGAGAATGTATTGGCTCCATTTCTGGTTAGATTTTTTAATCATACATGTGAAGGTGTACTATTTCCAAAAGAATGTTAATCATTACTACTCCAAAAGAAGGTAGGAAACACACTCCCCGGGATATTACAAAACCACTTTCTCTTCAGAACAGAGATATAATTTTTTTTATCAGTATACTGGCTAAATGGTTAAACTATGTGATTAGATATCTCATTTCAGAAGACATATTTGGCTTTATTCCAGAGAAGCAAACAAGTGATGGCACTCAGAGAATAATAGACCTTGTGGATAGGGTGGGGAGGTGTTGGGCTCAGTGCATTCCTGTCTTTAGATGCAGAGAAAGCCTTTGACTAGTGATTAGCGGATGGGGTCATATTTGAATACGCAATATTTCGTGAATATTTTGTAGAATATTCGTCGAATATTCGCGAATTCGAATATTCGTTATATTCTAAAAGGTTTTTGCAAGAAAAATCGGCAAGGAAATTATTGCGTAATATGCGTGAAAAGACTAATATATAGCACTAGATAATTATACACAAATTAATACAATTGACCCTATTTACCCCCCCCCCCCCCACCAAATTCGCTGCTGCGGGGGCCGACTGTACCTTATTTACTACTTTGGTTCCAGTTTTCCGATACTACCTATGACCGAAATTTTTGGAGCGAAAGACCTTTCTAACATTACACTGATTTACTTGCTATTCTTCTATAGGCATCAATGGTGTCTATTCGGGCCCTCCACTCGGAGAAGCTAGGGCTATTTTTTGTGCCCATGTATTTAACAATCAAGGCCTTTGCGGCCATAAAACCCTCCAGACTCGTATCTGGTAGGGCGTTAAATCAGTAGGGGAAAAGAGACATAATATTGCCTGCGTAAAGCGTCGGTCCAATTTAATCTTATATCTTCTATATAATTCCTCATAAATACTGGTCCAAAAACCGCCTACTTCTTGACAATTCCATAATAAGTGACTTAGATCAGCATTTTCTGCCGAGCACTTCGAACACGTGTCCTTTTTTTCCTTATATATTTTTGAGAGGAAGGCGGGGGAGTAGTATAGGCGATGTACAATCTTGAATTGCATCAATCTATATTTTTGGGAGATCGATACTTTTTTATGTTTTGTTATACTATATCCCAGTCCAAAATGCTCCCATCGCCCAATTCAGCTTCCCAGCCTCCCTCGCTTTTAAATGTTGTTATTTCCCCTAAACAGTCCCAAAATCTGTGATATATTTGTCAAAGGGTGAGTTGTGTATCGTTAAATTTGAAACAATAGTCCAAAAAGGAATTTGCCCTAATATTTAAGAGCCTTTTATCCTGTGTACTCATACAGTCATGTGAAAAAATTAGGACACCCTTTGAAAGCATGTGGTTTTTTGTAACATTTTTAATAAAAGGTTATTTCATCTCCGTTTCAACAATACAGAGAGATTAAAGTAATCCAACTAAACAAAGAAAACTGAAGAAAAGTCTTTTCAAGATCTTCTGTAAATGTCATTCTACAAAAATGCCTATTCTAACTGAGGAAAAAGATAGGACACCCTCACATGTATTCCCTCTTAAATTGGCTCAGATCTCACACAGGTATATCACACCAGGTGCACATAATTAGTAGATCGTTACTCTGCATGTTGAATGAGGCTTGCCCTATTTAAACCTCAGACATTTAGTTTGGTGTGCTCCTGACTGTTGAAGTGAGAGTGAGCACCATGGTGAGAGCAAAAGAGCTGTCAGAGGACTTCAGAAAAAAGATTGTAGCAGCCTATGAGTCTGGGAAGGGATTTAAAAAGATCTCAAAAGATTTTGAAATCAGCCATTCCACTGTCCGGAAGATAGTCTACAAGTGGAGGGCTTTCAAAACAACTGCCAACATGCCCAGGACTGGTCGCCCCAGCAAGTTCACCCCAAGAGCAGACCGCAAGATGCTAAAAGAGGTCTCCAAAAACCCTAAAGTGTCATCTCGAGAACTACCGCAGGCTCTGGCTACTGTTGATGTAGAAGTACATGCCTCTACAATCAGAAAGAGACTGTACAAGTTTAACTTGCATGGGAGGTGTGCAAGGAGGAAACCTTTGCTTTCCAAGAGAAACATCGAGGCCAGACTGACATTTGCCAGAGATAAAGTTGACAAAGACCAGGACTTCTGGAATAATGTTCTTTGGACAGATGAGTCCAAAATTGAATTATTTGGACACAACAGCAGAGGACATGTTTGGCGTAAACCAAACACAGCATTCCAAGAAAAGAACCTCATACCAACTGTGAAGCATGGAGGTGGAAGTGTCATGGTTTGGGGCTGCTTTGCTGCAGCAGGACCTGGTCAGCTCACCATCATATAATCCACGATGAATTCTACTGTGTATCAGAAGGTGCTTGAAGAACATGTGAGACCATCAGTTAGGAAATTAAAGCTGAAGCGGAACTGGACCATGCAACATGACAATGACCCAAAACATACTAGTAAATCAACCAAAGATTGGCTGAAAAAGAAGAAATGGAGAGTCCTGGAATGGCCAAGTCAAAGTCCAGATTTGAATCCCATTGAGATGCTGTGGGGTGACTTGAAAAGGGCTGTACGTGCAAGAAACCCCTCAAACATCTCACAGCTGAAAAAGTTCTGCATTGAGGAGTGGGGTAAAATTTCCTCAGACCGATGTCGAAGACTGGTAGATGGCTACAAGAACCGTCTCACTGCAGTTATTTCAGCCAAAGGAGGTAACACTCGCTATTAGGGGCAAGGGTGTCCTATCTTTTTCCTCAGTTAGAATAGGCATTTTTGTAGAATGACATTTACAGAAGATCTTGAAAAGACTTTTCTTCAGTTTTCTTTGTTTAGTCGGATTACTTTAATCTCTCTGTATTGTTGAAACGGAGATGAAATAACCTTTTATTAAAAATGTTACAAAAAACCACATGCTTTCAAAGGGTGTCCTAATTTTTTCACATGACTGTAAATGCATGACTAATATGTGCATATCTGTATCTATCTATAAAGGTGACAGTTGTGCCTTTGATTAATTCATCTAAAGCAATAATACTACCATGTGATATTATATGAATTAAGCGGTTAATACCGTGTGAATTCCAGTATTTATAATCTACAATTGACATAAATTCTTTTAAATTATAATTGTGCCAAAGTGGGGTAAAGTGAGTGTGGCATGTTACACCCAATATCTTTTAAATTTTATTCCAGACCCTATTTAACGTATCACTAATTAAACACAGTTTTTTCCTATTCCCCGGGTGTCCAGTTTCCAAAATAGAAAAAATATCCTCATACGGCCCCCGAAAGTCCCTTGACAAAATGGTTAACAGCAAGACAGACTGGTGGTCCCCCCCCTCGTCCCACCCACCACATTATCTGAGCTGCAATATAGTATCCCTGAAGGAATGGAAGGGAAAGACCGCCATCTCTCTCGGAGAGCCAAATATATTTTTGCTTGATCCTAACCCTTCCCCTCCCCAAGATTAACTCATTCAACAGTCTATCCAGCAGCCTAAAAAATGAATCGTCAATCCATATATAGTGCTATATAATTATATTAGTTTTTTAGAATATTCGTCATTTTTTTCCATCTGAAGTCATGATTTCTTACTGCTTAAGTTACTTAAGCAGGGAGGAATTATGACTTCAGATGGAAAAAAATGATGTATATTCTAAAAAACTAATTTGGCGACATTTCCTTCCACCCTGCCTCCTATTCATAAATCAGCATTTTCCTTTACTGCAGAGGACGGCGCTAACTCTGCAATTCGACTTGGCTTGCTCTCAATCAACTTCTGACCCAATTCCTGACTGATAGCAACCCATTATTTTATAATCACTTCTTGAAGTTTGTCAGAATTAGTGGGTTTTTGTTTGTCCACCCGCCTCTTGAGGATTGACCACAAGTTCCCAATGGGATTAAGATCTGGGGAGTTTCCAGGCCATGGACCCAAAATGTCAACGTTTTGGTCCCCGAGCCACTTAGTTATCACTTTTGCCTTATGGCATGGTGCTCCATCGTGCTGGAAAATGCATTGTTCTTCACCAAACTGTTGTTTGATTGTTGGAAGAAGTTGCTGTTGGAGGGTGTTTTGGTACCATTCTTTATTCATGGATGTGTTTTTGGGCAAAATTGTGAGTGAGCCCACTCCCTTGGATGAGAAGCAACCCCACACATGAATGGTCTCAGGATGCTTTACTGATGGCATGACACAGGACTGATGGTAGCGCTCACCTTTTCTTCTCTGGACAAGCCTTTTTCCAGATGCCCCAAACAATCGGAAAGAGGCTTCATCGGAGAATATGACTTTGCCCCAGTCCTCAGCAGTCCATTCAGCAAACTTTCTGCAGAAGATCAATCTGTCCCTGATGTTTTTTTTGGAGAGAAGTGGCTTCTTTGCTGCCCTTCTTGACACCAGGCCATCTTCCAAAAGTCTTTGCCTCACTGTGCGTGCAGATGCGCTCACTTCTGCCTGCTGCCATTCCTGAGCAAGCTCTGCACTGGTGGCACTCCGATCCCGTAGCGGAATCCTTTTTAGGAGACGATCCTGGAGCTTGCTGGACTTTCTAGGACGCCCTGAAGCCTTCTTAACAAGAATTGAACCTCTTTCCTTGAAGTTCTTAATGATTGAGATGCAATCTTAGTAGCCACAATATCCTTGCCTGTGAAGTCATTTTTATGCAACGCAATGATGGCTGCACGCGTTTCTTTGCAGGTCACCATGGTTAACAATGGAAGAACAATGATTTCAAGCATCACCCTCCTTTTAACATGTCAAGTCTGCCATTTTAACCCAATCAGCCTGACATAATGATCTCCAACCTTGTGCTCGTCAACATTCTCACCTGAGTTAACAAGACGATTACTGAAATGATCTCAGCAGGTCCTTTAATGACAGCAATGAAAGGCAGTGGAAAGTTTTTTTGGGATTAAGTTAATTTTCATGGCAAAGAAGGACTATGCAATTCATCTGATCACTCTTCATAACATTCTGGAGTATATGCAAATTGCTATTATAAAAACTTAAGCAGCAACTTTTCCAATTTCCAATATTTAGGTAATTCTTAAAACTTTTGGCCAGGACTGTAGGCTTGAAAAGGCCTTAATGATTTTTTTGTTATTTAGCACAAGTGGTTCAAACGTTTGTAATGATCTTATTTGTTGAACTACCAAAATAATGTTTGCAACAATTTTTTACATGACACATAGTGCTTTATAATTTATTTTTTTGTAGTTTTATTTGGGGGAAACAAAACATTTTTAAAAAGTTTTTTTTTTCAAACTATAGCTCTTTATTTTTTAATTATGCAAACTGACACAATAAATTATTATAATTAGTTCTCAAATTTGCGTAGGCCATTTTGTTATATAATATGTATAGTTTCACGTGAATGGGACGGTAATAGTAATGGTTTTGGTTGGTGTGGGTGTTTTTTCTTTTATGAATTTTATTCCTTTTTAACTTAATTTTTAATATATTTCTGCTACATGATATATCCCTTAAGAGGTAATAAAAAGACCTTTGGGAGGTACTGACCCTTTTTTTTTATTTGCACCTTTTCTTAAAATTTTTTACTTTTATTTGTATTTTATTAATATTTCGGAGGGACAATGAACACTATTATTTTGATCTTTTTTCTTTTTCTTTTTTTCTTTTATATGTATTATATATATATAATATATTAATTCCTATTAATTTTTTATTTTATTTATATTTTAGGATGCATGCTCTTATTTGTCCGTGTTCACGGATCCATAACACCCATTATAGTGTTGCATCTGTGTTTCACGGATCATTAAGAAGAGCTTCTTTGAAAATTATTTTTGAGATGTTCAGTGTCAGTAAAACACAGATGCAACACGGACATCAAAAAGCGGACACACGGACCCAACACAGAACCTTCACGGACAGCTTCACAGATGCATCACTGACCACCTGCTCACGGAACTGAACACAGACACGGACGCGTGAAAGAGGCTTAATGCCGGTATCACACAGCACTTGCACCCTAATAAGAACGGTTTGCTGGAATTACAGAGCTGTATAATGACAATTTGGATCCCCAGTCAGTGCAGCAAGGTGTAATAGGATTGTTCCTATTACCCAGGCTGTACCCTCCCCTACTGAACCCTGTTCTACATAAATTTTGAGGAATGATTCCTCCCTATCCTTACCCTACACCTTGAATAATCTTTCCCTGCACTTGTAAATCGTTTTTTTAGCACAATGACATTTTTTTCTAACACTGTCCCTAGCGCCTGCTGATGTCTCTCCCTGCACTAAGTACACTGGAAAATGGCAGAATCCAAGATGGTTGCCACTATTTATAGAGCTTTGACATCACAGGGCTGGCTGCTGATAGGCTGCATGCATGACATTGTGGGTCATTGGGCCTTCCCAGAGTTCCTTGCTCCATGTCCACACACATGCAGCAGCCATTTTAGGAAAAATGTGATTCGTTACCAAGAAGCGTGAGGAAATTTGGCTTAGGTGCGTCATCGTCGATTCGCTTATCTCTAGTGGTCACTATCCACTTTGTAAATCTAATGGTTAATCAGTGTAGCCTTCTTCCAATTCAATTTTTCATTTACTTACTTTAGGTTAGTTTGCTATAAGTTACTATATGCAACTCCTAAATATCTGAAGCAGCTGCAGACCACAACATGGAGCTGCAAAGTTATCCCTGTATCCATACCAGCAAAAAAAAAAAAAAACAGTTCCCTGTGCAAGTTTGTACTTCTAGGACATCAAGTGGTAGAATTTTGAAATTGCAGGTATATTAATCTGAGAAATCTGAATTTCATTACGCGTTTACAAAAATAAACTCATTAGGATGTATACATCTTAAATAAATTGTTAATCAATAAACCACCATACCATCACTGAAAAATACCACTACATAGCGAGTAATGCCATCATACTGCAATTAAGTGAGTAAAACCACCATACCGCAATCGAAGAATGTTACCATTCCATTGCTAAATAATATACACATAACATCTTTGAACAATGATAATGAAAATAATCTATATAGATTTTTTCTGTTCTTTAAAAATATTTGTTTATTAACTATTTTAAAACCAAGAAGAAATAGAAACTTACAATGACATCAAGTGAGTGGTGATACATTAGAGCAGGCATGCTCAACCTGCGGCCGTCCAGCTGTTGCAAAACTACAACTCCCAGCATGCCCGAACAGCCTACAGCTATCAGCCTACAGCAGGGCATTGTGAGAGTTGTAGTTTTACAAAAGCTGGAGGGCTGCAGGTTGAGTATGCCTGCATTAGAGGTATTATATGTGAAATATTCTAATGATCAGACTATCTTGAGAATGCTGCTCATCGAGGCTCGACACCTCTGGTAGCTACTGCATTCTTAAACAGTATAATTTCTAATAGTCACTATGAACATGGGGGATGGAAGTTTAACCACCTCCGGACCGCCTAACGCACATGTGCGTTCCGGAGGTGGCAGGCTGGCGCACAGTCACGCATATACGCGTCATCTCGCGATACGCGAGATTTCCTGTGAACGCGCGCGCTCACAGGAACGGAAGGTAAGCGAGTGAATCTCCAGCATGCCAGCGGCGATCGTTCGCTGGCAGGCTGGAGATCCGAATTTTTTAACCCCTAACAGGTATATTAGACGCTGTTTTCATAACAGCGTCTAATATACCTCCTACCTGGTCCTCTGGTGGTCCCTTTTGTTAGGATCGACCACCAGAGGACTCAGGTAGGTCAGTACAGTCGCACCAAACACCACACTACACTACACCCCCCCCCCCCCCGTCACTTATTAACCCCTTATAAACCCCTGATCACCCATGATCACCCCATATAAACTCCCTGATCACCCCCCTGTCATTGATCACCGCCCTGTCATTGATCACCCCCCTGTCAGGCTCCGTTCAGACGTCCGTATGATTTTTACGGATCCACGGATACATGGATTGGATCCGCAAAACGCATACGGATGTCTAAATGGAGCCTTACAGGGGGGTGATCAATGACAGGCGGGTGATCACCCATATACACTCCCTGATCACCCCCTGTCATTGATCACCCTCCTGTCATTGATCACCCCCCTGTAAGGCTCCATTCAGACGTCCGCATGATTTTTACGGATCCATGGATACATGGATCGGATCCGCAAAACACATGCGGACGTCTGAATGGAGCCTTACAGGGGGGTGATCACCCATATACACTCCCTGATCACCCCCTGTCATTGATCACCCCCCTGTAAGGCTCCATTCAGACGTCCGCATGTTTTTTGTGGATCCGATCCATGTATCCATGGATCCGTAAAAAATCATGCGGATGTCTGAATGGAGCCTTACAGGGGGGGTGATCAGTGACAGGGGGGTGATCACCCTGATCACCCCCTGTCATTGATAACCCCCCTGTAAGGCTCCATTCAGACGTCCGCATGTTTTTTGTGGATCCGATCCATGTATCCATGGATCCGTAAAAAATCATACGGACATCTTAATGGAGCCTTACAGGGGGGGTGATCAGTGACAGGGGGGTGATCACCCTGATCACCCCCCTGTCATTGTAACCCCCCTGTAAGGCTCCATTCAGACGTCCGCATGTTTTTTGTGGATCCGATCCATGTATCCATGGATCCGTAAAAAATCATGCGGATGTCTGAATGGAGCCTTACAGGGGGGGTGATCAGTGACAGGGGGGTGATCACCCTGATCACCCCCTGTCATTGATAACCCCCCTGTAAGGCTCCATTCAGACGTCCGCATGTTTTTTGTGGATCCAATCCATGTATCCATGGATCCGTAAAAAATCATGCGGATGTCTGAATGGAGCCTTACAGGGGGGGTGATCAGTGACAGGGGGGTGATCACCCTGATCACCCCCTGTCATTGATAACCCCCCTGTAAGGCTCCATTCAGACGTCCGCATGTTTTTTGTGGATCCGATCCATGTATCCATGGATCCGTAAAAAATCATGCGGATGTCTGAATGGAGCCTTACAGGGGGGGTGATCAGTGACAGGGGGGTGATCACCCTGATCACCCCCTGTCATTGATAACCCCCCTGTAAGGCTCCATTCAGACGTCCGCATGTGTTTTGCGGATCCGATCCATGGATCCGTAAAAATTATACGGACGTCTGAATGGAGCCTTACCAGGGGGGTGATCAATGACAGGGGGGTAATCCGGGAGTCTATATGGGTGATTACCCCCCTGTCATTGATCACCCCCCTGTCATTGATCACCCCCCCTGTCATTGATCACCCCCCCCTGTAAGGCTCCATTCAGACATTTTTTTTGGCACAAGTTAGCGGAAATTATTTTTTTTTTTTGGTTTTTTCTTACTAAGTCTCATATTCTACTAACTTGTGTCAAAAAATAAAATCTCCCATGAACTCACCATACCCCTCACGGAATCCAAATGCGTAAACATTTTTAGACATTTATATTCCAGACTTCTTCTCACGCTTTAGGGCCCCTAAAAAGCCAGGGCAGTATAAATACCCCACATGTGACCCCATTTCGGAAATAAGACACCCCAAGGTATTCGCTGAGGGGCATATTGAGTCCATGAAAGATTGAAATTTTTGTCCTAAGTTAGCGGAAAGTGAGACTTTGTGAGAAAAAAAACCAAAAAAATCAATTTCCGCTAACTTATGCAAAAAATAAAAAATTTCTAGGAACTCGCCAGGCCCCTCATTGAATGCCTTGGGGTGTCTTCTTTCCAAAGTGGGGTCACATGTGGGGTATTTATACTGCCCTGGCTTTTTAGGGGCCCGAAAGTGTGAGAAGAAGTCTGGGATCCAAATGTCTAAAAATGCCCTCCTAGAAGGAATTTGGGCCCCTTTGCGCATCTAGGCTGCAAAAAAGTGTCACACATCTGGTATCGCCGTACTCAGGAGAAGTTGGGGAATGTGTTTTGGGGTGTCATTTTACATATACCCATGCTGGGTGAGAAAAATATCTTGGTCAAATGCCAACTTTGTATAAAAAAATAGGAAAAGTTGTCTTTTGCCAAGATATTTCTCTCACCCAGCATGGTTATATGTAAAATGGCACCCCAAAACACATTCCCCAACTTCTCCTGAGTACGGCGATACCAGATGTGTGACACTTTTTTGCAGCCAAGGTGGGCAAAGGGGCACATATTCCAAAGTGCACCTTTCGGATTTCACAGGCCATTTTTTACACATTTTGATTGCAAGGTACTTCTTACACATTTGGGCCCCTAAATTGCCAGGGCAGTATAACTACGCCACAAGTGACCCCATTTTGGAAAGAAGACACCCCAAGGTATTCCGTGAGGGGCATGGCGAGTTCCTAGAATTTTTTATTTTTTGTCACAAGTTAGCGGAAAATGATGATTTTTCTTTTTTTTTCTTTTTTCCTTACAAAGTCTCATATTCCACTAACTTGTCGCAAGTTAGTGGAATATGAGACTTTGTAAGGAAAAAAGAAAAACAAAAGAAAAATCATCATTTTCCGCTAACTTGTGACAAAAAATAAAAAATTCTAGGAACTCGCCATGCCCCTCACGGAATACCTTGGGGTGTCTTCTTTCCAAAATGGGGTCACTTGTGGCGTAGTTATACTGCCCTGGCAATTTAGGGGCCCAAATGTGTGAGAAGAACTTTGCAATCAAAATGTGTAAAAAATGACCGGTGAAATCCGAAAGGTGCACTTTGGAATATGTGCCCCTTTGCCCACCTTGGCAGCAAAAAAGTGTCACACATCTGGTATCGCCGTACTCAGGAGAAGTTGGGGAATGTGTTTTGGGGTGTCATTTTACATATACCCATGCTGGGTGAGAAAAATATCTTGGTCAAATGCCAACTTTGTATAAAAAAATGGGAAAAGTTGTCTTTTGCCAAGATATTTCTCTCACCCAGCATGGGTATATGTAAAATGACACCCCAAAACACATTCCCCAACTTCTTCTGAGTACGGCGATACCAGATGTGTCACACTTTTTTGCTGCCAAGGTGGGCAAAGGGGCACATATTCCAAAGTGCACCTTTCAGATTTTGCAGGCCATTTTTTACACATTTTGATTGCAAACTACTTCTTACACATTTGGGCCCCTAAATTGCCAGGGCAGTATAACTACGCCACAAGTGACCCCATTTTGGAAAGAAGACACCCCAAGGTATTCCGTGAGGGGCATGGCGAGTTCCTAGAATTTTTTATTTTTTGTCGCAAGTTAGTGAAATATGAGACTTTGTAAGGAAAAAAGAGAAAAAAAATAAAAATCATCATTTTCCGCTAACTTGTGACAAAAAATAAAAAATTCTAGGAACTCGCCATGCCCCTCACGGAATACCTTGGGGTGTCTTCTTTCCAAAATGGGGTCACTTGTGGCGTAGTTATACTGCCCTGGCAATTTAGGGGCCCAAATGTGTGAGAAGTACCTTGCAATCAAAATGTGTAAAAAATGGCCTGCAAAATCTGAAAGGTGCACTTTGGAATATGTGCCCCTTTGCCCACCTTGGCAGCAAAAAAGTGTGACACATCTGGTATCGCCGTACTCAGGAGAAGTTGGGGAATGTGTTTTGGGGTGTCATTTTACATATACCCATGCTGGATGAGAGAAATATCTTGGCAAAAGACAACTTTTCCCATTTTTTTATACAAAGTTGGCATTTGACCAAGATATTTTTCTCACCCAGCATGGGTATATGTAAAATGACACCCCAAAACACATTCCCCAACTTCTCCTGAGTACGGTGATACCAGATGTGTCACACTTTTTTGCTGCCAAGGTGGGCAAAGGGGCACATATTCCAAAGTGCACCTTTCAGATTTTGCAGGCCATTTTTTACACATTTTGATTGCAAGGTACTTCTCACACATTTGGGCCCCTAAATTGCCAGGGCAGTATAACTACGCCACAAGTGACCCCATTTTGGAAAGAAGACACCCCAAGGTATTCCGTGAGGGGCATGGCGAGTTCCTAGAATTTTTTATTTTTTGTCGCAAGTTAGTGGAATATGAGACTTTGTAAGAAAAATAAAAAAATAAAAAATCATCATCATTTTCCGCTAACTTGTGACAAAAAATAAAAAGTTCTATGAACTCACTATGCCCATCAGCGAATACCTTAGGGTGTCTACTTTCCGAAATGGGGTCATTTGTGGGGGTTTTCTACTGTTTGGGCATTGTAGAACCTCAGGAATCATGACAGGTGCTCAGAAAGTCAGAGCTGTTTCAAAAAGCGGAAATTCACATTTTTGTACCATAGTTTGTAAATGCTATAACTTTTACCCAAACCATTTTTTTTTTGCCCAAACATTTTTTTTTTATCAAAGACATGTAGAACAATAAATTTGGCGAAAAATTTATATATGGATGTCGTTTTTTTTGCAAAATTTTACAGCTGAAAGTGAAAAATGTCATTTTTTTGCAAAAAAAATCGTTACATTTTGATTAATAACAAAAAAAGTAAAAATGTCAGCAGCAATAAAATACCACCAAATGAAAGCTCCATTAGTGAGAAGAAAAGGAGGTAAAATTCATTTGGGTGGTAAGTTGCATGACCGAGCGATAAACGGTGAAAGGAGTGTAGTGCCGAAGTGTAAAAAGTGCTCTGGTCATGAAGGGGGTTTCACCTAGCGGGGCTGAAGTGGTTAAGGGCTATGTACAGCTTTGGGAGCATTTTTTTATTTTTTTATTATCGCATTGCAATAATTGTTAGCTAAAATTTTTTTTTTTTTTAATTGGTCTTTAATAAAAATGTTGAGTCCCTTTCTCTGTACAGTCTTGATATTTTCTAGTAGCAGACACTGTATTTTTACTGTTTCCCATCAGGCAGCTCAGCTAATGGCTCCTTATCTGTAACCTCCTAAACACTCATTATAGCTCAGTCCTTATTTTACTAATAACAATGTGGCTTAAATAAGTGTTTATAACCTTTTAGTAATTTACTGAGAAGGGTCATTAAATGTCTGGCACAAAGTGAAAGTAACAGTACAATTTATACAGCTAGAGAAACAAGTAACTCTTTGTCACGGCGGACGTGCACTCAGACTCACAGATAAACCACCAACCAGGCTCTAGACGAGAGGCAGGGGAAGGGTCACCTCCTAGCTAATCCCTGACCTCTCTCCCTGCACTGCTCAGCCCACATGCAGATCTTAGTGGTAGGTATGATGTGTCCCTGTGGCTGGGCTGAAACACCCTAAATTCCCTGAGATGGTGAAGAGGGGAAATAGGAGCAGCCTGCTCGCACAGAACCTGGATGGGAGAGATGACACAAAACAACCAAGACAGCAAACAACAAAACTTGAAACCACACTTATCTTTCTGAGCTGCAACAGACAACCTTCCTTCCTAGCTTCCAAGACCACAGTGATTCCTATAATCCGCTCAGAGCACTGGGATGGAGTGCTATTTAAACTAATGACCCCACCCAGTGCACCTGATGAGAGGCTGATCCAGCACGGCTCCAAAACAAAACACCAAACTCGTGCTGCTATTCTGGCCGACCTCCGCACATAGTCAGGGCGGGGCATGACAGTACCCCCCCTTCTACAGGTGACCTCCGGACACCCCGGACCAACCTTATCCGGATGGGACCTATGAAAAGCCCTCACCAGTCGGCTGGCGTTGACATCCGGAGCCGGAACCCACATCCTCTGCTCAGGACCGTATCCCCTGCAGTGCACCAGGTACTGAAGGGAACCCCGAAGAATTCTAGAGTCGAGAATCCTGGAGATCTCGAACTCCAAGTTTCCCTCGACTAGAACAGCAGGAGGAGGCAATGGCGATGGTTCCACCGGTTTCACGTATTTTTTTAGTAAAGACCTGTGGAACACATCATGGATCCTCAAAGTCTGCGGAAGATCCGCAGGATTGATCACCACAGAAATTTTATACGGACCAATAAATCTTGGACCCAGTTTCCAAGATGGCACTCTCAATTTGATATTCTTGTCAGCCATTCGTTTATACCTCTCATCTTCTCCAAATTCCCTTGAATCCTCCACCAGATGGAGGATAAGGCAGAAGAGAATCTCTCCTCCTCTGGCATCCCAGAGAAACTAGTCCCAGAATAGGTACCAAACTGAGGATGGAAACCATATGCGCAAAAAAATGGCGACTTACCCGTGGACTCCTGCCTACGGTTATTTAACGCAAATTCTGCTAAGGACAAGAATGAGGACCAGTCCTCCTGATTCTCAGCCAGTAAGCACCTCAAGTAGGTCTCCAGGTTTTGATTAGTATGCTCCGTCTGACCATTCGACTGCGGATGAAAAGCCGAAGAGAATGAAAGTTGAATGCCAAGCCGAGAGCAGAACGCCCTCCAAAACCTGGAGACAAACTGCGTGCCCCTATCAGAGACCACATCCGAAGGAATACCATGCAATTTCACAATATTATCTACAAAAATCTGCGCAAGAGTCTTAGCGTTAGGCAGATTAGTTAATGATATAAAGTGAGCCATTTTACTGAAACGGTCAACTACCACCAAAATCACTGTTCTCCCGGAGGAACTTTGCAGATCTGTAATAAAGTCCATAGACAAGTGCGTCCAAGGACGAGACGGAATAGACAATGGAAGAAGTGAACCAGCCGGTCGAGTATGAGCAACCTTATGACCGAGCGCAGGTTTCACAAGCTGTCACGTAATTCTCAATGTTCTTACCTAACCCTGGCCACCAGAACCTCCGGGACACCAGATCACAGGTGGACTTACCACCAGGATGTCCAGCAAGGACAGTATCGTGATGTTCCTTGAACACCCTAAATTCCCTGAGATGGTAGGTATGATGTGTCGCACAGAACCTGGATGGGAGAGATGACACAAAACAACCAAGACAGCAAACAACGAAACTTGAAACCACACTTATCTTTCTGAGCTGGAACAGACAACCTTCCTTTCTAGCTTCCAAGACCAAAGTGATTCCTATAATCCGCTCAGAGCATTAGGATGGAGTGCTATTTAAACTAATGACCCCACCCAGTGCACCTGATGAGAGGCGGATCCAGCAAAACAGAACACTAAACTCGTGCTGCTATTCTGGCCGACCTCCGCACATAGTCAGGGCAGGGCATGACACTCTTTGTGATAGAGTGAACAGCTGAATATTTTTAATGATTTTTGCCTAAAGCAGTAAAATGAAATCATAAACAATTGCCTCCGAAGATTTACATAGTCTTTAAGTAACAAATATAGGAAAAAGAGAATCAAAATATGTGACAATTAGAGATGAGAAAATTTTTAAAGGTTCGATTCGACTGATTCGCCCAATTTTTCAAAAAAAATTTGCTTCCTGACGAATATACTTTGTCACGTAGCGCACTTTTTTGTAAATAGTGGGTGCATACATTATTGTGGCATCTGAGTGTAGAAACAGTGTAAAATTAACCTTAAAAACAAAAAATGTATTAAACTTACCGCCTCCATTTGCTGGTGTTGGGCCGGCCGCCGCCGTCTTGCTTTAAGATCTGGAGCAAAATCTCGCGTGCCATGAGAGGACGTCATGAAGCCGGGATTTTGGCCTAGATCTTCAATCAAGATGGTGGCTGATTCCCCATCGTGAGCAAATGGAGGTGGCAAGGTTGTTTTTTTTTTTGTTTTTTACACTATTTCAGGTAAAATCAATTCGCTACCACGAAGTACAAGGAAATTTGGCTTTGAGCCGAATCGAATTTATCCTGAAATTCGGATCAAATTCAACTTTGTGGAATTCGAGTCGCTCATCTCTAGTGACAATATATAATTCCATACTGAGAACCAAACTAGCCACACCTGTGTAAATACTCGGTGTGAGTACCTTGATCACCCCTATCCTTTAACAAAAGACAGGCTACTTACCCTGCCTGTGCGGTAACTTCTATTCATCCAAGATGGAGGCGCGTCCTCACATCTCAGTGTCTCTCGCTACAGCATAAGAAGGGCGCAGTGTCTAGTAGTAGCACTCTGAAACTGTCCAATCAGAGGCCTTCCTTCCTAATAACAAAGCTCCCTACTCGCTCTCTAGCCTGCTGTATGTATGCAGCTTTGTAATTGAACATTTTGGGCACCTGTACGTATTGCTGTGCTACGGGGCAGTACACAGCGTGCAGCGAAAACATGAGGCGTACTACTACACCTCAGACTTTTTTCTAAGCATAATAGTGTCTGTACAGGAGTTTATGATGCTTGTACATGAGTTATTGCGACCTCTGATTCTCTGATTCCCACCATATATGAAGAAAAGCCTTCTCACAACTTCATGAATTATTATTCACAGTGAGTAACATTTTTACTTCTGTCTCAGTCTCTCAGGAGAGAATTTTGTAAGAATTTTCTTGAATCTGCCTGAGATATGTTTAGGATTAGAGAAGAGCGAAGTGTTGAAAAATTTAATTTAGCTGCTTTGTAAATTTTACCCAAAAATATATATGAAATCATAGTTTCCACCTCCATTTGCTCATGACGAGCCGGCCACCACTATCTTGCTTGAAGATCTAGAGCAAAATCTCGGATGGACCGAAATGGTGTCGCTCCAGCCGGCGTGGTGATGTCATATATCAACACGGGATTTCGGTTGAGATCTTTAATCAAGATGGAGGCGTCCAGCAATCATGAGCAAATGGAGGAGGTAAGTATGATTTTTGTTTGTTTGTTTTTTTACACAATTTCAGGTAAGATCGATTCATTACCATGAAGCATGAGGAATTTCGGCTTTGTGGCGAATTGAATTCCACTTCATTGGATTTGATTCACTCACTCATTGTAAAACATGGATGGTGTTTGTAGAGATCAGAATTTAACTTGTAACTCTTTCTCCCATTCCATTATAAAGAATGACGTTGATTGATTGTTGAGAGGAAGTGTCTGCATATACAGGTCCTTCTAAAAAAAATTGCATATTGTGATAAAGTTCATTATTTTCTGTAATGTACTGATAAAGATTAGACTTTCATATATTTTAGATTCATTACACACAACTGAAGTAGTTCAAGCCTTTTGATGTTTTAATATTAATGATTTTGGCATACAGCTCATGAAAACCCAAAATTCCTATCTAAAAAAATTAGCATATCATGAAAAGGCTCTCTGAACGAGCTATTAACCTAATCATCTGAATCAACGAATTAACTCTAAACACCTGCAAAAGATTCCTGAGGCTTTTAAAAACTCCCAGCCTGGTTCATTACTCAAAACCGCAATCATGGGTAAGACTGCCGACCTGACTACTGTCCAGAAGGCCATCATTGACACCCTCAAGCAAGAGGGTAAGACACAGAAAGAAATTTCTGAACGAATAGGCTGTTCCCAGAGTGCTGTATCAAGGCACCTCAGTGGGAAGTCTGTGAGAAGGAAAAAGTGTGTCAGAAAACGCTGCACAATGAGAAGAGGTGACCGGACCCTGAGGAAGATTGTGGAGAAGGACCGATTCCAGACCTTGGGGGACCTGCGGAAGCAGTGGACTAAGTCTGGAGTAGAAACATCCAGAGCCACCGTGTACAGGCTTGTGCAGGAAATGGGCTACAGGTGCCACATTCCCCAGGTCAAGCCACTTTTGAACCAGAAACAGCGGCAGAAGCGCCTGACCTGGGCTACAGAGAAGCAGCACTGGACTGTCGCTCAGTGGTCCAAAGTACTTTTTTCAGATGAAAGCAAATTTTGCGTGTCATTCGGAAATCAAGGTGCCAGAGTCTGGAGGAAGACTGGGGAGAGGGAAATGCCAAAATGCCTGAAGTCCAGTGTCAAGTACCCACAGTCAGTGATGGTCTGGGGTGCCATGTCAGCTGCTGGTGTTGGTCCAATGTGTTTTATCAAGGGCAGGGTCAATGCAGCTAGCTATCAGGAGATTTTGGAGCACTTCATGCTTCCATCTGCTGAAAAGCTTTATGGAGATGAAGATTTCATTTTTCAGCACGACCTGGCACCTGCTCACAGTGCCAAAACCACTGGTAAATGGTTTACTGACCATGGTATTACTGTGCTCAATTGGCCTGCCAACGCTCCTGACCTGAACCCCATAGAGAATCTGTGGGATATTGGGAAGAGAAAGTTGAGAGACGCAAGACCCAACATTCTGGATGAGCTTAAGGCCGCTATCGAAGCATCCTGGGCCTCCATAACACCTCAGCAGTGCCACAGTCTGATTGCCTCCATGCCACGCCACATTGAAGCCTCCTGGGCCTCCATAACACTTCAGCAGTGCCACAGGCTGATTGCCTCCATGCCACGCCGCATTGAAGTAGTCATTTCTGCAAAAGGATTCCCGACCAAGTATTGAGTGCATAACTGAACATAATTATTTGAAGGTTGACTTTTTTTGTATTAAAAACACTTTTCTTTTATTGGTCGGATGAAATATGCTAATTTTTTTAGATAGGAATTTGGGGTTTTCATGAGCTGTATGCCAAAATCATCAATATTAAAACAATAAAAGGCTTGAACTACTTCAGTTGTGTGTAATGAATCTAAAATATATGAAAGTCTAATGTTTATCAGTACATTACAGAAAATAATGAACTTTATCACAATATGCTAATTTTTTTTAGAAGGACCTGTAGTGGAAAATATTTTGGATTGGGTTTTAGATTGCATGCATAACTGGCAAAACCAAGAAAAAGTTCTCTGACTTCCCAATGACAAGGAAGGGGTGAACCTTTCCACGTAGATATTTGTATTGTGTGTCATTAAGGAATGGGATGCAGAATGTATAAAGCCTGTTTCACACTGCTGTTAAGTAGTGTTGGGCACGAACATTTGAATCGCGAATATCAATCGCGAATATCGGCACTTTGAGAATTTGAAAAAATTTAGAATATAGTAATATATATTTATAATTTAGAATATTCTAGTGGAGATGCAATGGAGATGCTCCGGCATCTCCACTGCGCCTGCGCCGATTACGCCAGAGTCCGTAATCGGCGCAGGCGCAGTGGAGATGCCGGCGCAGGGAGCAGTCAGACAGTCCCTGCGCCAAATACAGACGCACACGGAGCAGGCGCGAGAATTCGGCCGATGGATGAGATGGAGGCTGGCAATCTAGAGGAGATGGGCGGGCTTGACGGACGAGCGGGGCGGAATACAGGGTGAGTAGACGGAGCCTCTAGGTGCTGAAAAGACGCCCCCATAGCACCTAGAGGCTCATTTGCATAGCAATAAAAGTAGTTTTTTTAGTGTAACGCCTGCACACAAAGGTCTCAGAATAGCATGGTTAGGTAGAGCAGACACTAGCAGATTGCTAGTGTCTGACAGCTAATTAGGTCCAAATGAGGTGGTAGAAACCCTTTAATACAGTTCCTATGTTTATGTGTTAAAGACAAAAGCAGAGTTATTTACTGTGACATCATGTTTGGATGTCATATAACTGTTATACAGTTGCAAAAAAAGTATGTGAACCATTTGGAATTATATGGATTTCTGCACAAATTGGTCATAAAATGTGGTCTGATCTTTATCTAAAAATTTTTGCTATATGGAGTGGCTTTACTACTCCGTAGGGTAGAGAGGTGCTCAATATCTAGGTGTGAACTCCAAACACCAGAAAGTTAAAAATTATTCAATATTAGAGATATGGCGCTCAATATCTGGAAAGTTTGCTCAAAACAAATCACTTTATTGATGCAATTAATCTTATTAAAATGGTTAAAATGTCATACAAAATACATAAATTGTACATAAATTAAATAGCATAAAGGTAAAACATCACACTTGACAATATAATAAAAATCACTTATAGTGTATATGTACACACATCAGACAGCGAATGGGTACTTGTCCATATTCTAATTGAATGAATCCAGAGAATTAAATTCCCAACACTATAACACTGAATATGTTGTTGCTCAATAGTTTTCAATGAGAATTAATCGAAAGTCACCATTAATTCGATATAATATAATCGCCGATTTTCATTATTATGGTGAAATCGCAGGATTTTCCGATTTTAATTGTAGACTGCTTATTTCGAAAATTTGAAGTATTCCGAATATTTAGGAAAGTCACAATATTCATATATCACAGTTCATAAGATTTATCGGATTAAAGTTCGGGAGTTGTTAGTTCTAGGTGGCGTCCCACCTATTTTCAAGCTATTTTATTCCCTTACCTCCACTTCTCAATATGGCTTATTTAATCGCCGTTTCCTCAACGTCCCAAATATTCGATTTCTCCTTACTTACAATTCTGTTGAAAATCAGAGTGTATCACTCTGAGGAGTTTTCGAACTTGATATAGGACGAGTTGATCACTTAGGAGGTTATTGATGAGGGAGGTGTGACTGTAGATCTCCTTGCGTACGCCAAAAATGGTGGTAATGTGGGGTCCAGATTCCTCCCAGACGCGTTTCGAAGTCCCAAGGGGTGCTGACTTCTTCCTCAGTGGTGACCTGGTTCCCCCTAAACCACCTTTTTTATACCTTCTTTCCTAATTGGTTCCAGATGTCCCAAAAATCAGTCCTGGATCACAATCCAGGTACCATAGTGTCAAAATCTGGTCTGGATTGTTACAATATAATATACTCAATAATAAAATTGAATGTAATTAATAATAAAATAGATTCAATCAGAGATATGGCTCCTACATTTCTTCCATAGGTATAATACATCGAAATCTTGCTATTTTTGAAAAAAACGCATATGCGGTAATGGTGCGATTTCCATGCGTTTTTTTTGAGCCGATGCGTTTTTTTCAGAAAAGCTGCTGAAATGTCATCCTTAATCTTTTGGATAAGGGATTTAATGTTATTCGCTTCCTTACTCTCATTATTCACAATAACATGAATTAAAATATATAAATGAATGTGAAAATATTTAAATAGTAAAAAGTATAATAAATAAATGCACCTTCACACATTTTTTTACATCTAAAAGTAGGTATGCTGAACTAACTCAATCAAACATGAAGGACTGTTGTCAGATTAGATGAATACGAGATTGTGGCTGGATAGGAGGTGGGTGCCGTCCACCAAGACACGGTCGGACGTACGTAATTATTATACCATCCGACCATGTGTCGGTGGGAGGCAACCACCCCAAGTTTTCATATGCTATAAGAAGCCAAAAATGTCTAACTCTGCGTTTAATCCGTGTGGTATAAGGGTGTCCATCTTTGCCAATATATTCCTGTCAGGAAGCTTGGCTGTGAGCTGGATTACATCACCTTCAGACCTTGTTCACACCATAGGTAGCTTAGTGGTAGGACCCCTTGCCATGCTGAGAACCGTGACGTGGTGCATGTTGGGCTCCGATATCTTCCTGACAGGAATATATTGGCAAAAGTCTCAGCTTTTAATATCTGCATTTATGACTAGCCAGTATAGTCAGTGGCATATCCGTTTGGTGCATTTCTTCTGTGATTTATATGAATATATTTTCATCCGCACAATGCTCCGTTTTGTGTAGGATGCCTTTGTGGTGCATGTGGACCGCACCGACATCCTCCACCGTATGCAAATTTTTTTTTGCTGGGGATAGTCGTTTGCTGCGGTCCACATGCGGTGGGGCTGCTCCCCCAATGAAAAACACGCTACAGTGTTAGGGGTTGAGCAGCTCCCCCAGATTTGCCACTATATTTCTGTGTTTTTGTCTTGTTTTATATGTAGTGTATGTGCCTTTACCTGGCATTCAAACACTCTCCTTTGCACCTGGTAACCTCCATCACATGGTCTGATATGGGTGTGGCTTACAGTCTGGCTTTGTTCACATTGCACTAGTTGTCCTGCTAGGCGGTTGTGTGGAAGCTTGGCTGTGAGCTGGATTACATCACCTTCAGACCTTGTTCACACAATAGGTAGCTTAGTGGTAGGACCCCTTGCCATGCTGAGAACCGTGACGTGGTGCATGTGGGCTCCGATATCTTCCTGACAGGAATATATTGGCAAAAGTCTCAGCTTTTAATATCTGCATTTATGACTAGCCAGTATAGTCAGTGGCAAATCCGTTTGGTGCATTTCTTCTGTGATTTATATGATTATATTTTCATCCGCACAATGCTCCGTTTTGTGTAGGATGCCTTTGTGGTGCATGTGGACCACGCCGACATCCTCCACCATATGGAAAATTTTTTTTGCTGGGGATAGTCGTTTGCTGCGGTCCACATGCGGTGGGGCTGCTCCGCCAATGAAAAACACGCTACAGTGTTAGGGGTTGAGCAGCTCCCCCAGATTTGCCACTATATTTCTGTGTTTTTATAAGGGTGTCCAGTTCAAAGATCCATCTTGATTCTATTCTGGACATTTTCTCCACATGGTTACCTCCTCTCCAATCTACTTCCACCTTCTCTATTGCTGCAAAACATAAGTCTGTTTGTTGGCCATGATGTTCTTTGAAATGTTTTGACAGTGGGTGGTCCATGTGGCCTTTCCTAATGTTATTGAGATGTTCTGCAATTCTTTTCTTTAATGTTCTTTTTGTCCTTCCCACATAGATTTTATTACATGGGCAACTTATTATATAAATAACACTGGTAGTGTTACAAGTAAGATATTCTTTTATTTTGTGTCTAAGTTAATTGGTCGGGGATATTATTTCATGTGTCTTTCGTGGAAACTTAGTCGATCGGCAGTTGATACAAGTGCCGCATCAATAAAAGCCTTTGATATCCAACATTGTCTGTTTCGTAGGTTTGTTGGTTTTCTTCTTTTTTATTGTCGGAGCTACCTTTAAGCCTAAATAAGGGGCCTTACTGTACACAATGTGTGGTGTAATCGGGATCAGTGAGCCTATCAATCTATCTTCTTTCAGAAAATGCCAGTGCTTTTTGATTATATGTTGTATTTTTCGGTACTGAGCATTAAAGGGTAAGACCATTCTTATAGTCCCCTCATCTTTATTTTTATTTTTCACTTTAGTTGGATTGAAGAAGGATTTTCTATCTAATTCTCTCACCTTATTTAGAGATGAATCTACTAGAGTTTATGGGTATTCTCTAATTACAAATTGTTCCTTCATTTTGTATGCTTCTGCACTAAAGAGGAACAATTTGAAGAGGAAGCATACAAAATGAAGGAACAATTTGTAATTAGAGAATACCCAGAAACTCTAGCAGATTCATCTCTAAGTAAGGTGAGAGAATTAGATAGAAAATCCTTCTTCAATCCAACTAAAGTGAAAAAGAAAAATAAAGATGAGGGGACTATAAGAATGGTCTTACCCTTTAATGCCCAGTACAGAAAAATACAACATATAATCAAAAAGCACTGGCATTTTCTGAAAGAAGATAGATTGATAGGCTCACTGATCCCGATTACACCACACATTGTGTACAGTAAGGCCCCTAATTTAGGCTTAAAGGTAGCTCCGACAATAAAAAAGTAGAAAACCAACAAACCTACGATACAGACAATGTTGGATATCAAAGGCTTTTATAGATGCGGCACTTGTATCAACTGCCGATCGACTAAGTTTCCACGAAAGACACATGAAATAATATGCCCGACCAATCAACTTAGACACCAAATAAAAGAATATCTTACTTGTAACACTACCAGTGTTATTTATATAATAAGTTGCCCATGTAATAAAATCTATGTGGGAAGGACAAAAAGAACATTAAAGAAAAGAATTGCAGAACATCTCAATAACATTAGGAAAGGCCACATGGACCACCCACTGTCAAAACATTTCAAAGAACATCATGGCCAACAAACAGACTTATGTTTTGCAGCAATAGAGAAGGTGGAAGTAAATTGGAGAGGAGGTAACCATGTGGAGAAAATGTCCAGAATAGAATCAAGATGGATCTTTGAACTGGGCACCCTTATACCACACAGATTAAACACAGAGTTAGAAATTTTTGGCTTCTTATAGCATATGAAAACTTGGGGTGGTTGCCTCCCACCGACACATGGTCGGATGGTATAATAATTACGTACGTCCGACCGTGTCTTGGTGGACGGCACCCACCTCCTATCCAGCCACAATCTCGTATTCATCTAATCTGACAACAGTCCTTCATGTTTGATTGAGTTAGTTCAACATACCTACTTTTAGATGTAAAAAAATGTGTGAAGGTGCATTTATTTATTATACTTTTTACTATTTAAATATTTTTACATTCATTTATATATTTTAATTCATGTTATTGTGAATAATGAGAGTAAGGAAGCGAATAACATTAAATCCCTTATCCAAAAGATTAAGGATGAAATTTCAGCAGCTTTTTCTGAAAAAAAACGCATTGGTTCAAAAAAAACGCATGGAAATCGCACCATTACCGCATATGCGTTTTTTTCAAAAATAGCAAGATTTCGATGTATTATACCCATGGAAGAAATGTAGAAGCCATATCTCTGATTGAATCTATTTTATTATTAATTACATTCAATTTTATTATTGAGTATATTATATTGTAACAATCCAGACCAGATTTTGACACTATGGTACCTGGATTGTGATCCAGGACTGATTTTTGGGACATCTGGAACCAATTAGGAAAGAAGGTATAAAAAAGGTGGTTTAGGGGGAACCAGGTCACCACTGAGGAAGAAGTCAGCACCCCTTGGGACTTCGAAACGCGTCTGGGAGGAATCTGGACCCCACATTACCACCATTTTTGGCGTACGCAAGGAGATCTACAGTCACACCTCCCTCATCAATAACCTCCTAAGTGATCAACTCGTCCTATATCAAGTTCGAAAACTCCTCAGAGTGATACACTCTGATTTTCAACAGAATTGTAAGTAAGGAGAAATCGAATATTTGGGACGTTGAGGAAACGGCGATTGAATAAGCCATATTGAGAAGTGGAGGTAAGGGAATAAAATTGCTTGAAAATAGGTGGGACGCCACCTAGAACTAACAACTCCCGAACTTTAATCCGATAAATCTTATGAACTGTGATATATGAATATTGTGTCTTTCCTAAATATTCGGAATAATTCAAATTTTCGAAATAAGCAGTCTACAATTAAATCGGAAAATCCTGCGATTGCACCATAATAATGAAAATCGGCGATTATATTATATCGAATTAATGGTGACTTTCGATTAATTCTTATTGAAAACTATTGAGCAACAACATATTCAGTGTTATAGTGTTGGGAATTTAATTCTCTGGATTCATTAAATTAGAATATGGACAAGTACCCATTCGCTGTCTGATGTGTGTACATATACACTATAAGTGATTTTTATTATATTGTCAAGTGTGATGTTTTACCTTTATGCTATTTAATTTATGTACAATTTGCGTATTTTGTATGACATTTTAACCATTTTAATAAGATTAATTGCATCAATAAAGTGATTTGTTTTGAGCAAACTTTCCAGATATTGAGTGCCATATCTCTAATATTGAATAATTTTGATCTTTATCTAAGTCATAACAATAGACAATCACAGTCTGCTTAAACTAATAACACACAAAGAATTTATTGTTACCATGTTTTTATTAAACACACCATGTAAACATTCACAGTGCAGGTGGAAAAAGTATGTGAACCTTTGGATTTAATAACTGGTTGAACCTCCTTTGGCAGCAATAACATTAACCAAACGTTTCCTGTAGTTGCAGATCAGATGTGCACAACGGTCAGGAGTAATTCTTGACCATTCCTCTTTATAGAACTGTTTCAGTTCAGCAATATTCTTGGGATGTCTGGTGTGAATCGCTTTCTTGAGGTCATGCCACAGCATCTCAATCGGGTTGAGGTCAGGACTCTGACTGGGCCACTTCAGAAGGCGTATTTTCTTCTGTTTAAGCCATTCTGCTGTTGATTTTCTTCTATTCTTTTGGTCATTGTCCTGTTGCAACACCCATTTTCTGTTGAGCTTCAGCTGGTGGACAGATGGCCTTAAGTTCTCCTGCAAAATGTCTTGATAAACTTGGGAATTCATTTTTCCTTTGATGATAGCAATCCGTCCAGGCCCTGATGCAGCAAAGCAGCCCCAAACCATGATGCCCCCACCACCATACTTCACAGTTTGGATGAGGTTTTGATGTTGGTGTGCTGTGCCTCTTTTTCTCCACACATAGTGTTGTGTGCTTCTTCTAAACAACTCAACTTAGGTTTCATCTGTCCACAGAATATTTTGCCAGTACTGCTTTGGATCATCCAGGTGCTCTTGTGCAAACTGTAAACGTGCAGCAATGTTTTTATTTGGACAGCAGTGGCTTCCTCTGTGGTATCGTCCTATGAAATCCATTCTTGGTTAGTGTTTTTTACATATCGTAGATTCGCTAACAGGGATGTTAGCATATGCCAGAGACTTTTGTAAGTCTTTAGCTGACACTCTAGGATTCTTCTTCACCTCATTGAGCAGTCTGCGCTTTGCTCTTGCAGTCATCTTTACAGGACGGCCTCTCCTACGGAGAGTAGCAGCAGTGCTGAACTTTCTCCATTATAGACAATTTGTCTTACCATGGACTGATAAACAGCAAGGCTTTTGGAGATACTTTTATAACCCTTTCCAGCTTTATGCAAGTCAACAATTCTTGATAGTAGGTCTTCTGAGAGCTCTTTTGTGTGAGGCATTATTCACATCAGGCAATGCTTCTTGTGAAAAGCAAACCCAGAACTGGTGTGTGTTTTTTATAGGGCAGGGCAGCTGTAACCAACACCTCCAATCTCATCTCATTGATTTGACTCCAGTTGGCTGAAACCTCACTCCAATTAGCTCTTGGAGATGTCATTAGTCTAGGGGTTCACATACTTTTTCCACCTGCACTGTGAATGTTTACATGGTGTGTTCAATAAAAACATGGTAACATTTAATTATTTGTGTGTTATTAGTTTAAGCAGACTGTGATTGTCTATTGTTGTGACTTAGATGAAGATCAGATCACATTTTATGACCAATTTGTGCAGAAATCCATATTATTCCAAAGTATTCACATACTTTTTCTTGCAACTGTATATTGTGTTCACAGAAGCAGAAAAGATAATATGCCTTTAACCGCTTGCCGCCACTGTAACGCCGATAGGCGTCCGGGCGGCAGCGCTCTCAGGTCTAGGCGACGCACAGCTCTGAAGTTAAACTACAGCCTGTCAGCGCTGATCATTCGCTGGCAGGTTGTAGATGTTTAAAAAATCACATCAGAAAGGTATATTAGACGCTTTTTTGTTAACAGCGTCTGATATACCTGCTACCTGGTCCTCTGGTGGTCCCTTTTGCTTGGATCCACCACTAGAGGACACAGGCAGCTCTGTAAGTAGCACCAAGCACCACACTACACTACACACACACACCCCCTGTCACTTATTAACCCCTAATCACCCCCTGTAAGGCTCCATTCAGACGTCCGCGGATCTGCAAAACCACGGACACCGGCAATCTGCTTTCCGCATTTTGCGGATCCGCACATTGCCAGAACTATATAGAAAATGCCTTTTCTTGTCCGCAATTGGGGACAAGAATAGGACATGTTCTATATTTTTGTGGAACGGAAGTGCGGACCCGGAAGTGCAGATCCGCCGGACGTGTGAATGGGGCCTAAGGGTCCCTTATCACCGCCAGTTAGTTAGCTACTTGTTAGGTAGTTAGCGCCCAGTCATTGATTAGTCGCTGATTAGTGCCATCGCTGTCGCTAATCAGCACTAGTACAATATAGTATCTGTAAGTGATCAAGACTGATCGCAATCAGATCTATATATATAGTACATTAGAGTCACCTTGGGCTCTTCAAAAAACTCAGTGTTCGCCCGATCAGGCCTGATCTTGTGCGCACACTTGCGTTCAGTCCGCCCCACCGCAGTGACAGAATTATTTTTTTCTGATCACTGCAAAAACACCGTAAAATCGCTGCGGCGCTATAAAGATCACTTTTAAACTTTTTAGATCTTTATTATTTAATCTGTGCCATTCATTTTTTCTTTCAGCCCAGAGGCTGAACGATAAAAAAAAATCTCATTACCCGTATGCTCAATATAAGGAGAATAGCAGAAACTCCTAATGCTGGCCATACATGTAATGATTGCAGAGACCCTCAAATGCCAGGGCAGTACAAACACCCCACAAATAACCCCATTTTGGAAAGAAGACATCCCAAGGTATTCGCTGTGGGGCATATTGAGTATATGAAAGATTGAACTTTTTGTCACAAGTTAGCAGAAAGGGAGACTTTGTGAGAAAAAAAAATATATATCAATTTCCGCTAACTTGTGCCAAAAAAATAAGTCTTCTATGAACTCGCAATGCCCCTCACAGAATACCTTGGGATGTCTATTTTCCAAAATGGGGTCACTTCTGGGGTATTTATACTGCCCTGGCATTTTAGGGGCCCTAAAGCGTGAGAAGAAGTATGAAATCCAAATGCCTAAAAATGCCCTCCTAAAAGGTACTCATTGGCCCCTTTGCGCATCTTGGCTGCAAAAAAGTGTCACACATGTGGTATCGCTGTACTCAGGAGAAGTAGGGCAATGTGTTTTGGGTGTCTTTTTACATATACCCATGCTGGGTGAGAGAAATATCTCTGTAAATCTTTGTATAAATAAATGGAAAAAGTTGTCATTTACAGAGATATTTCTCACACACAGTATGGGTATATGTAAAAATACACCCCAAAACACATTGCCCTACTTCTTCTGAGTACAGCGATACCACATGTGTGACACTTTTCTGCAGCCTAGATGCGCAAAGGGGCCCAAATTCCAATGAGTACTTTTAGGATTTCACAGGACATTTTTACGCATTTGGATTCCAAACTACTTCTCATGCTTTAGGGCCCCTAAAATGCCAGGGTAGTATAAATACCCCACATGTGACCCCATTTTAGAAAGAAGACACCCCAAGGTATTCCATGAGGGGTATGGTGACTTCATGTAAGATTAAATTTTTTGTCACAAGTTAGTTGAATATGAGACTTTGTAAGAAAAAAAAAATTCCTCTAACTTGCGCCAAAAAGAAAAAATCTTCTATGAACTCGCCATGCCCTTCACGGAATACCTTGGGGTGTCTTATTTCCAAAATTGGGTCACTTGTAGGGTATTTATAATGCCCTGGAATTTTAGGGGCCCTAAAGCGTGAGAAGTAGTTTGGAATCCAAATGCGCAAAAATGCCCTGTGAAATCCTAAAGGTACTCATTGGAATTTGGGCCCCTTTGTGAACCTAGGCTGCAAAAAAGTGTCACACATGTGGTATCACCATCCTCAGAAGAAGTAGGGCAATGTGTTTTGGGGTGTATTTTTACATATACCCATGCTGTGTGTGAGAAATATCTCTGTAAATGACAACTTTTTATTTTTTTTTAAACAAAGTTGTCAATTTACAGAGATATTTCTCTCACCCAGCATGGGTATATGTAAAAATACACCCCAAAACACATTGCCCTACTTCTTATGAGTATGGCGATACTACATGTGTTAAACTTTTTTGCAGCCTAGGTGCGCAAAGGGGCCGAAAGTCCAACGAGTACCTTTAGGCTTTACAGAGTTGCTCACAATTTAGCCCCGCCCAAAATGCCAGAACAGTAAACACACCCCACAAATGACCCCATTTCGGAAAGTAGACACCCCAAGGTATTCACTGAGGGGCATAGTGAGTCTGTGGGAGATTTTTATTTATTTTTTGCCAGAAGTTAGCAGAAATGGAAATTATTATTATAATTGTTTCCTCAGAAAGTGTCATATTCCGCTAACTTGTGAATAAAAATTAAATCATACATGAACTCACCATGTCCCTCTGCTAATACTTTTGGGTGTCTTCTTTCTAAAATGGGGTCATTTGGGGGGTATTTATACTATCCTGGCATTCTAGCACCTCAAGAAACATGACAAATGCTCAGAAAGTCAGAGCTGCTTCAAAATGCGGAAATTCAAATTTTTGTACCATAGTTTGTAAACGCTGTAACTTTTGTGCAAACCAATAAATATACACTTATTGGATTTTTTTTATCAAAGACATGTAGCACAATAAATTCTGACACAAACTTGAATAGAAATGTAATTATATTTGAACAATTTTACCAGAAAAAGTTAAAAATACACTTTTTTTTAAATTACGGTCTATTTTGATTAATATCAGGAAAAAACGAAAAATGTCAGCAGCAATCAAATACCACAAAAATAAAGCTGTATTTGTGAGAAGAAAAGGAGGTAAAATTCATTTGGGTGCCAAGTTGCATGACCGAGCAATAAACCGTTAAAGTTGTGAAGTGCCGATTTGTAAAAAAGGGCCTGGTCACTAGGGGGGTATAAACCTGTGGTCCTTAAGTGGTTAAGATTCATTTTGTAATGTAAGGTAAGCTCAGTGACACAGCAGAAACAACAGAAAGTATAGTGTTAATCTGTTGTTGCTGGGCAGAAGTCTAGACCAATCACAGCCAGCTTCTCACACAGCAAAGGTTTTCACCAATCACAGCCAGCCTCACACACAGCCTGTATGGGAATTCCCCCAGCTTCCCCAGAATCATTATTCACCAGAGACAGGAGCTGAAGAGACATTCACTCCACTGAGAGCTGTGTTTTTATAGGAACAAGAGGCCAAAATAGGTATTTAAAACTGTTATATAATGTTCATATTGTTAGTATTGTGTTTAGAACTGTATACTGAAGTATATATATATATAAATATATATATATACTTCAGTATACCTGCACCTGCGATTAGTCTCAGGAGGTGCTGTTCCGTTTTTTGCTTATATATATATATATATATATATATATATATATATATATATATATATGTGTGTGTTTTTATTTACAGTTCCACCAATTGCAACCATACAATTACTAAAAACAAATTGCAAGCTACAGTTGCAAACTGTGAACTACTTAACAATCCATACAAATTGCAACCATACCAGATCATACTCAACCAATCTGCAAATAGTTACTGCTAACTGCATACTGCAAACCAAATTTAGCCAGTAGAGCTGTTAATTCTCAGATATACCTCTTAGAGAGATCATCAAGTGCTTAAATAACTTAAAGTGAGAGTACAGATACTGAAGAGAGAAATATATCCACCATTTTATGTTTAATGACAAGATTGAACAGTTGAACCACCATCTTATGCATACCGCCATTTTGTGATATCTTTTCACGTGTTTTGTACATGGACTATCTGCTGCGGAGGCGGCGGTGTTATATATGAAGAAAAGTTGAAATGATGGCCACTCGTTTCTTCTTTACTTAGCTGCTTTTTTCTTGCCATAATACAAATTCTAACAGTCTATTCAGTAGGACTATCAGCTGTGTATCCACCTGACTTCTCCTCAACGCCACTGATGGTCCCAACCCCATTTATAAGGCAAGAAATCCTGCTTATTAAACCTGACAGGGCACACCTGTGAAGTGAAAACCATTTCAGGTGACTACCTCTTGAAGCTCATCAAGAGAATGCCAAGAGTGTGCAAAGCAGTAATCAAAGCAAACGGTGGCTACTTTGAAGAACCTAGAATATGACATATTTTCAGTTGTGTCACACTTTTTTGTTATGTATATAATTCCACATGTGTTAATTCATAGTTTTGATGCCTTCAGTGTGAATCTACTATTTTCAAAGTCATGAAAATAAAGAAAACTCTTTAAATGAGAAGGTGTGTCCAAACTTTTGGTCTGTACTGTATGTATGTATATATATATATATATATATATATTATATATATATATTGTAAGAAGGCGCAAGGGTCCATCATTGATGGAAGGTACATGTCACCGATGTTCCTGGCCTCGGTGAGATAGGAACCAGTAATTTTGTGTATCAACAGCAGCTAGTGCTGGCTGACACTGTTGTCTTATTTAGTATGGCTGAAAAGCCGGTTCTTATTGGGAGCAGCCAAAGAGCAGGGTGGGTGGCTGTTCCCCACGTTTCCAGGCCAGGTTTTGGGCTGGGCTATAAAAACCCAGTCTCAGCTGGGTGGAATGTATCCTCCATCTGATAGTGGAGGTCGGTCAGGCTCTGTTTTGAGACCTAAACATTTGGTACCGTGCTGGATTGACACTGCTGGGAATCAGGCGCCGTAAAGCCTGCTGTGGATGGCTCTGGACTGCCGTGGACAAATCAGCCTGCCAGGTGACATCCTTTTTCTGTGGACTTTGTGCGGTGTGAATTAACACTATGACTCTGCAAAATGTTTGTGTTACTTTTTTCCTTTGGTGTGAATAAACACTGAACTTTTTGCTTTACTACCGTGTTCTTGCCTCCGTACTGCGACCGCTTACCCTGCCTACGAGAGCAAATTCCTACAATATATATATATATATATATATAGTGACAAGGCTCATGAGATATATATATATATATAAATCCAGAAAATGGACGGCACTCCAGCTGGATGAAAGTGAAGTTTTTCTTTATTCAACCACACGGTGCAATGTTTCGGCTCCAAAAATTAGCCTTTCTCAAGCAAAGATATAAACCAAGTGAAGGCAAATATATAGGTGACTGAATCAAAGTACAGATCATGTGATCATGCCACACCCAGTGGGCGTGTTACAAAAGTGACAATTACAAAATCATGGTACAATACAATAGTACAAGTGCAAAATAAGGCAAATGAAATGATTGCATATATCTAGTATTTGCATACAAAACTGAAAGAAAATCGATCAGGCATACATATCTATCATTTGAATACATGAGTGAAGGGACAGGCCCATCGATCAGGTACATCTAAAAGGTAAACAATCGATGGATGCGTCCAGTGAATGTGAAACATACCGAGGGAGGAGCAAAGGGACGATCAGAAGGACACATATAAACGGTGAGGGGCCCATTCAATGCGATTGTTTGGCATAGTAAACATACCACTACTCAGGAGCGGCGTAGCATCAGTCAGGGGCCGGTGGCAGCTGGAGGACGCCGAGCATCATCAGAGCCGGCCTCCGCTCTTGCGTCATCACAACGCCACTCGATACAGCCTAGGTGCGTTGCGGCGCATGCCCAGTGTACAACCGGTCTCAGAACGCCATTTTGGAGACTGGAGAAATGCCCATACCCTGTATTCAGACACCAAACCTGTTGTGAAACAGGGTACTGCGATTCAGACTAGTACAGACAGCCCGGAATCCAGATCGTCCACATACTGTACCCTGACCAGAGCCCACTGACCCCACAATGTAGAGAGGGGCATCTGTCAAGGGCGTCCGGTATGTTTACTATGCCAAACGATCGCATTGAATGGGCCCCTCACCGTTTATATGTGTCCTTCTGATCGTCCCATTGCTCCTCTCTCGGTATGTTTCACATTCATTGGACGCATCCATCAATTGTTTACCTTTTAGATGTACCTGATCGATGGGCCTGTCCCTTCACTTATGTATGCAAATGATAGATATGTATGCCTGATCGATTTTCTTTCAGTTATGTATGCAAATACTAGATATATGCAATCATTTCATTTGCCTTATTTTGCACTTGTACTATTGTATTGTACCATGATTTTGTAATTGTCACTTTTGTAACACGCCCACTGGGTGTGGCATGATTACATGATCTCTACTTTGATTCAGTCACCTATATATTTGCCTTCACTTGGTTTGTATCTTTGCTTGAGAAAGGCTCATTTTTGGAGCCGAAACGTTGCACCGTATGGTTGAATAAAGAAAAACTTCACTTTCATCCAGCTGGAGTGCCGTCCATTTTCTGGATTTATTGATTGGGGTAAGAAGTCGATTCCCCTGGAACGTGCACCCATTTTTTCTGATCGCAGTCAGTGCCGCCATTTTTATTTTATATATATATATATATATATATATACAGGTCCTTCTCAAAAAATTAGCATATTGTGATAAAGTTCATTATTTTCTGTAATGTACTGATAAACATTAGACTTTCATATATTTTAGATTCATTACACACAACTGAAGTAGTTCAAGCCTTTTATTGTTTTAATATTGATGATTTTGGCATACAGCTCATGAAAACCCCAAATTCCTATCTAAAAAAATTAGCATATTTCATCCGACCAATAAAAGAAAAGTGTTTTTAATACAAAAAAAGTCAACCTTCAAATAATTATGTTCAGTTCTGCACTCAATACTTGGTCGGGAATCCTTTTGCAGAAATGACTGCTTCAATGCGGCGTGGCATGGAGGCAATCAGCCTGTGGCACTGCTGAGGTGTTATGGAGGCCCAGGATGCTTCGATAGCGGCCTTAAGCTCATCCAGAGTGTTGGGTCTTGCGTCTCTCAACTTTCTCTTCCCAATATCCCACAGATTCTCTATGGGGTTCAGGTCAGGAGAGTTGGCAGGCCAATTGAGCACAGTAATACCATGGTCAGTAAACCATTTACCAGTGGTTTTGGCACTGTGAGCAGGTGCCAGGTCGTGCTGAAAAATGAAATCTTCATCTCCATAAAGCTTTTCAGCAGATAGGAAGCATGAAGTGCTCCAAAATCTCCTGATAGCTAGCTGCATTGACCCTGCCCTTGATAAAACACAGTGGACCAACACCAGCAGCTGACATGGCACCCCAGACCATCACTGACTGTGGGTACTTGACACTGGACTTCAGGCATTTTGGCATTTCCCTCTCCCCAGTCTTCCTCCAGACTCTGGCACCTTGATTTCCGAATGACATGCAAAATTTGCTTTCATCCGAAAAAAGTACTTTGGACCACTGAGCAACAGTCCAGTGCTGCTTCTCTGTAGCCCAGGTCAGGCGCTTCTGCCGCTGTTTCTGGTTCAAAAGTGGCTTGACCTGGGGAATGCGGCACCTGTAGCCCATTTCCTGCACACGCCTGTACACGGTGGCTCTGGATGTTTCTACTCCAGACTCAGTCCACTGCTTCCGCAGGTCCCCCAAGGTCTGGAATCGGTACTTCTCCACAATCTTCCTCAGGGTCCGGTCACCTCTTCTCGTTGTGCAGCGTTTTCTGCCACACTTTTTCCTTCCCACAGACTTCCCACTGAGGTGCCTTGATACAGCACTCTGGGAACAGCCTATTCGTTCAGAAATTTCTTTCTGTGTCTTACCCTCTTGCTTGAGGGTGTCAATGATGGCCTTCTGGACAGCAGTCAGGTCGGCAGTCTTACCCATGATTGCGGTTTTGAGTAATGAACCAGGCTGGGAGTTTTTAAAAGCCTCAGGAATCTTTTGCAGGTGTTTAGAGTTAATTAGTTGATTCAGATGATTAGGTTAATAGCTCATTTAGAGAACCTTTTTATGATATGCTAATTTTTTGAGATAGGAATTTTGGGTTTTAATGAGCTGTATGCCAAAATCATCAATATTAAAACAATAAAAGGATTGAACTACTTCAGGTTGTGTGTAATGAATCTAAAATATATGAAAGTCTAATGTTTATCAGTACATTACAGAAAATAATGAACTTTATCACAATATGCTAATTTTTTGAGAAGGACCTGTATATAAAAAGAAAAAAAAAATACAACAGCACTCCTATGATGCTGGGTGCAATTCCCAATGGTTCCTAGGGCCTGGAACGATGATTGTAAAATAAAAAGGATAAGGCAGCACTCCGGTCTTCCAGTGACTAGATGGATACTTTATTACACCCAACAGCAGTGCAGGATTTCAGCTCTCTCAATGGAGCCTTTGTCAAGCTTGACAAAGGCTCCATTGAGAGAGCTGAAATGCTGCATTTTCAGATAGTACAGGGAAAAGACGGGTGCAAAAATCCAAGTATGGTAACAGGTGCTTACCCACTTATAAAAATAGAAAAATTGGATTTCACTCCAAGCTTTTGCCATCATATGGGTGATTAAACACATCTTTTGAGAAGATACGCTTGGAGTGCAGTCCAATTTATATATATATATATATATATATATATATATATAGTGACAATGTGTATTGCAAGCTATCCTTTCCAGGGAATAGTCAGTCTATTACGCACAAGGAAGACTCAGGAGACAGGATTCAGTTTAAACTGACATTTCCAGGCACTAACTAAACATTAGGTCTCTAGGATGTGGCCGAGCTATCCTCAGTCCAACAAAATAAACCCACCGTCTGTACAGCGACCTGGGATACTTGCGGTTTCCTTGCATAGGACCTTCAGTGTCCTTCAGAGAGATGTGGCTTCTCCCTCTCCCAAGGCTGAGAGCAAGTGAGCTGGGAAGCCTGGTTAACTAGCCCCTTGTCATGTGCTCCTCATCAGGACCCAGGCTAGAGGCTTAACCCTTTTCTAAATAGCTTTCCTCAGCATATGTTAGGAACCTGAAGGACACATATACACCCTCAATTACTTCAGTCTGTGAAATACCATGTGAGACACTATTATATATACAGTATATATATATATATATATATATATATATATATATACACCTCTTCTGAGTTTGCAACCATGTATTTTCATATAATCTTGTAGAATGGAAAGTTTAGGATAACGTTCATGGAGAAGTTGTTTGGTACTCTTAGTGCTATGAGGTTAGTTCTCCAATTTCTCTTAATTTGGTGACAAAAAAATATATTGAAGAATTTCAGATTTTCATATCTGATTGGCAGGGCTGTTTCTACCACTAAGCATAGAAGGGCACGTGCCTAGGGCGGGGGCCAGCAAGGGGGCCGGCGTCAGAGAGAGGGATTTTATTAATATTTTTTTGTTAATACCTGCTGCCTGCACACAGCAACCATATAAATGTGCAGTGAGGAGGGTGCAGCTAGTTACAATAAAAAGTGAGAAGCTGGACGCGCCACCTGTAAGCTTTGCAGCCATTTTTGCAGAGGAGGAGAGAGCCGAGGAGAGCTCAGCTGATTGGTGAGCCGCTGAACTGCTTCTCCGCCTCCACCAATCAGCTCAGCCAGCCACTGCCCATTGGCTGCTGCGCTTAGGAGGAAGGAGCAGTCTTTTCACCATGAACCCGCCCCAGCGTGTGAAGAGTTTAGCTTGGAGGCCTGGACTGGGGAGTGTAAGAAGAGGGCCCCGGGCAGGCCAGAGCATTAACAGTAATTAAATTAAGTTTAGCTCAGGGACCAATCCGTGTACTGAATGTGACTACAACCCCCCTCATCCTTAAAAATAAATGCTTGTACTGCAGGATGTACTTCAGTATATGGGTGCGTTCTTAAGGATGAGGAGGTTATAGTCATATTTAGGCCACCTGCACGCATTGCGGAATAAGTTAGTTTTTTCCACGTGGATTCCTGTGTGGAATAGCCGCTAATTTCTGCACCCGCATAGTCTACGTTACACTAATCTCATGTACACTTTGCAAAATTTTACTGCAAAGAAATTGACCTGCCATGCGGATTTCCAAATCTGCAGCATGTCAATTACGTTTGTGGTTTTAGTTGCGGGTTTCACCCTTTTCCATGGAAGGATTAGATCTGTGGAGCATCTGTGGCAAAACCGCACCAAAAAACGCAATTATAAATTTCAGATCTAGATGCGAATATGGTGCAGAAATGAACAGACATATGCATAGAAATTTGTGTGGATCCTATGTGCCTTCACCCGCAACCGTGTGCAGGTGGAGGGGGAGAGTGGTGACGACGCTACAGTGCCTAGGGCCGCAAGAACTCTAAATATGTCTCTGAAAACCTGGGATGTGACTCAGATGCAGTATGAGGATTCAGAGGATAAAGTGACATTGTAGATCTGTTGTTGTGATCAGAGAGGGCCCCAACGGCCGGACTTCTGCTGATCTGACACTCATTCTCTTCCCTGTGGATAGGGCATAAGTGTTTTACATGGTAGAACCTCTGTAACCATAGTGGAGAGCAGCTACAGAGAACATCGGACTGAAGCAACCAGATGGGGAATACATTTTTCACAATTAGCTTACCATTTCATTTCACTTCTTGACAGGCACCTACCTACCGTGCATGACCTGCCTACAGGTGATAATTAGGGATGAGCGAACTCGAACTGTACTGAATTTTGGGGTGTCCGTGACACGGACCCGAACCCGGACATTTTCGTAAAAGTCCGGGTTCGGGGTTCGTCGCTTTCTTGGCGCTTTTGTGACGCTTTCTTGGCGCTTTTTGAAAGGCTGCAAAGCAGCCAATCAACAAGCGTCATACTACTTGCCCCAAGAGGCCGTCACAGCCATGCCTACTATTGGCATGGCTGTGATTGGCCAGAGCACCATGTGACCCAGCCTCTATTTAAGCTGGAGTCACATAGCGCCGCCCGTCACTCTGCTCTGATTAGCATAGGGAGAGGTTGCGGCTGCGACAGTAGGGCGAGATTAGGCAGATTAACTCCTCCAAAGGACTTGATTAATCGATCGATCTGCAGCTGTGCATCATTGAGCTGCTGAAATTCAATTGCTCACTGTTTTTAGGCTGCCCAGACCGTTTGTCAGTCACTTTTTTCTGGGGTGATCGGCGGCCATTTTGTGTCTTGTGGTGCGCCAGCACAAGCTGCGACCAAGTGCATTTAACCCTCAATGGTGTGGTTGTTTTTTGGCTAAAGCCTACATCAGGGTGAAGCTGTCACACCAAGTGCATTTAACCAGCAATAGTCTGTTTATTTTTTGGCCATATACTACATCAGGGGCAAGCTGCGCCTGTCACCAAGTGCATTTAACCCTCAATGGTGTGGTTGTTTTTTGGCTAAAGCCTACATTAGGGTGAAGCTGTCACACCAACTGCATTTAACCAGCAATAGTCTGTTCATTTTTTGGCCATATACTACATCAGGGGCAGGCTGCGCCCGTCACCAAGTGCATTTAACCCTCAGTAGTGTGGTTGGTCAAGCTGTCACACCAAGTGCATTTAACCAGCAATAGTGTGGTTATTTTTTGGCCATATCCCAGTCTAATTCTGTCAGTAAATCCACACCGGTCACCCAGCGCCTAAATACTAGGCCTCAAATTTATATCCCGCTAAATCTGTCGTTACCGCTGTACTGTTGTGGCTGGGCAAGTTATTTAGTGTCCGTCAAAGCACATTTTTTGTTCAGGGTTGAAATACAATTCCCAATTTAGCAATTTCATAATTTAGTGGTTTCTGCTATATCAGAGCTATTTGAAATCTATCCCTAAAAGGGTATATAATATTCAAGGTGCACATAGAGTCATTCAGAATAACTTCACACACACGCTACTGTGCATTTCCAAGTCTAATTCTGTCACTAAATCCATACCGGTCACCCAGCGCCTAAATACTAGGCCTCAAATTTATATCCCGCTAAATCTGTTGTTACCGCTGTCCTGTTGTGGCTGGGAAAGTTATTTAGTGTCCGTCAAAGCACATTTTTTGTTCAGTAGGGCGAGATTAGGCAGATTAACTCCTCCAAAGGACTTGATTAATCGATCGATCTGCAGCTGTGCATCATTGAGCTGCTGAAATTCAAATGCTCACTGTTTTTAGGCTGCCCAGACCGTTTGTCAGTCACTTTTTTCTGGGGTGATCGGCGGCCATTTTGTGTCTTGTGGTGTGCTAGCACAAGCTGCGACCAAGTGCATTTAACCCTCAATGGTGTGGTTGTTTTTTGGCTAAAGCCTACATCAGGGTGAAGCTGTCACACCAAGTGCATTTAACCAGCAATAGTCTGTTTATTTTTTGGCCATATACTACATCAGGGGCAAGCTGCGCCTGTCACCAAGTGCATTTAACCCTCAATGGTGTGGTTGTTTTTTGGCTAAAGCCTACATTAGGGTGAAGCTGTCACACCAAGTGCATTTAACCAGCAATAGTCTGTTAATTTTTTGGCCATATACTACATCAGGGGCAAGCTGCGCCCGTCACCAAGTGCATTTAACCCTCAGTAGTGTGGTTGGTCAAGCTGTCACACCAAGTGCATTTAACCAGCAATAGTCTGTTCATTTTTTGGCCATATACTACATCAGGGGCAGGCTGCGCCCGTCACCAAGTGCATTTAACCCTCAGTAGTGTGGTTGGTCAAGCTGTCACACCAAGTGCATTTAACCAGCAATAGTGTGGTTATTTTTTGCCCATATCCCAGTCTAATTCTGTCAGTAAATCCATACCGGTCACCCAGCGCCTAAATACTAGGCCTCAAATTTATATCCCGCTAAATCTGTCGTTACCGCTGTACTGTTGTGGCTGGGCAAGTTATTTAGTGTCCGTCAAAGCACATTTTTTGTTCAGGGTTGAAATACAATTCCCAATTTAGCAATTTCATAATTTAGTGGTTTCTGCTATATCAGAGCTATTTGAAATCTATCCCTAAAAGGGTATATAATATTCAAGGTGCACATAGGGTCATTCAGAATAACTTCACACACACGCTACTGTGCATTTCCAAGTCTAATTCTGTCACTAAATCCATACCGGTCACCCAGCGCCTAAATACTAGGCCTCAAATTTATATCCCGCTAAATCTGTTGTTACCGCTGTCCTGTTGTGGCTGGGAAAGTTATTTAGTGTCCGTCAAAGCACATTTTTTGTTCAGGGTTGAAATACAATTCCCAATTTAGCAATTTCATAATTTAGTGGTTTCTGCTATATCAGAGCTATTTGAAATCTATCCCTAAAAGGGTATATAATATTCAAGGTGCACATAGAGTCATTCAGAATAACTTCACACACACGCTACTGTGCATTTCCAAGTCTAATTCTGTCACTAAATCCATACCGGTCACCCAGCGCCTAAATACTAGGCCTCAAATTTATATTCAGCTGAATTTGAATACAATACATTGGGCCAAATAATATTTTTGTTGTTGTGGTGAACCATAACAATGAGGAAAACATCTAGTAAGGGACGCGGACGTGGACATGGTCGTGGTGGTGTTAGTGGACCCTCTGGTGCTGGGAGAGGACGTGGCCGTTCTGCCACATCCACACGTCCTAGTGTACCAACTACCTCAGGTCCCAGTAGCCGCCAGAATTTACAGCGATATATGGTGGGGCCCAATGCCGTTCTAAGGATGGTAAGGCCTGAGCAGGTACAGGCATTAGTCAATTGGGTGGCCGACAGTGGATCCAGCACGTTCACATTATCTCCCACCCAGTCTTCTGCAGAAAGCGCACAGATGGCGCCTGAAAACCAACCCCATCAGTCTGTCACATCACCCCCATGCATACCAGGGAAACTGTCTCAGCCTCAAGTTATGCAGCAGTCTCTTATGCTGTTTGAAGACTCTGCTGGCAGGGTTTCCCAAGGGCATCCACCTAGCCCTTCCCCAGCGGTGGAAGACATAGACTGCACTGACGCACAACCACTTATGTTTCCTGATGATGAGGACATGGGAATACCACCTCAGCATGTCTCTGATGATGACGAAACACAGGTGCCAACTGCTGCGTCTTTCTGCAGTGTGCAGACTGAACAGGAGGTCAGGGATCAAGACTGGGTGGAAGACGATGCAGGGGACGATGACGTCCTAGACCCCACATGGAATGAAGGTCGTGCCACTGACTTTCACAGTTCGGAGGAAGAGGCAGTGGTGAGACCGAGCCAACAGCGTAGCAAAAGAGGGAGCAGTGGGCAAAAGCAGAACACCCGCCGCCAAGAGACTCCGCCTGCTACTGACCGCCGCCATCTGGGACCGAGCACCCAAAAGGCAGCTTCAAGGAGTTCCCTGGCATGGCACTTCTTCAAACAATGTGCTGACGACAAGACCCGAGTGGTTTGCACGCTGTGCCATCAGAGCCTGAAGCGAGGCATTAACGTTCTGAACCTGAGCACAACCTGCATGACCAGGCACCTGCATGCAAAGCATGAACTGCAGTGGAGTAAACACCTTAAAACCAAGGAAGTCACTCAGGCTCCCCCTGCTACCTCTTCTGCTGCTGCCGCCTCGGCCTCTTCTGCTGCTGCCGCCTCGGCCCCTTCCTCCGCCTCTGGAGGAACATTGGCACCTGCCGCCCAGCAAACAGGGGATGTACCACCAACACCACCACCACCTCCGCCACCAAGCGAATCAACCATGTCACACGGCAGCGTTCAGCTCTCCATCTCACAAACATTTGAGAGAAAGCGTAAATTCCCACCTAGCCACCCTCGATCCCTGGCCCTGAATGCCAGCATTTCTAAACTACTGGCCTATGAAATGCTGTCATTTAGGCTGGTGGACACAGACAGCTTCAAACAGCTCATGTCGCTTGCTGTCCCACAGTATGTTGTTCCCAGCCGGCACTACTTCTCCAAGAGAGCCGTGCCTTCCCTGCACAACCAAGTATCCGATAAAATCAAGTGTGCACTGCGCAACGCCATCTGTAGCAAGGTCCACCTAACCACAGATACGTGGACCAGTAAGCACGGCCAGGGACGCTATATCTCCCTAACTGCACACTGGGTAAATGTAGTGGCAGCTGGGCCCCAGGCGGAGAGCTGTTTGGCGCACGTCCTTCCGCCGCCAAGGATCGCAGGGCAACATTCTTTGCCTCCTGTTGCCACCTCCTCCTTCTCGGCTTCCTCCTCCTCTTCTTCCAGCTGCTCATCCAGTCAGCCACACACCTTCACCACCAACTTCAGCACAGCCCGGGGTAAACGTCAGCAGGCCATTCTGAAACTCATATGTTTGGGGGACAGGCCCCACACCGCACAGGAGTTGTGGCGGGGTATAGCACAACAGACCGACGAGTGGTTGCTGCCGGTGAGCCTCAAGCCCGGCCTGGTGGTGTGTGATAATGGGCGAAATCTCGTTGCAGCTCTGGGACTAGCCAATTTGACGCACATCCCTTGCTTGGCGCATGTGCTGAATTTGGTGGTGCAGAAGTTCATTCACAACTACCCCGACATGTCAGAGCTGCTGCATAAAGTGCTGGCCGTCTGTTCACGCTTCCGGCGTTCACATCCTGCTGCTGCTCGCCTGTCTGCGCTACAGCGTAACTTCGGCCTTCCCGCTCACCGCCTCATATGCGACGTGCCCACCAGGTGGAACTCCACCTTGCACATGCTGGACAGACTGTGCGAGCAGCAGCAGGCCATAGTGGACTTTCAGCTGCAGCACGCACGGGTCAGTCGCACTACAGAACAGCACCACTTCACCACCAATGACTGGGCCTCCATGCGAGACCTGTGTGCCCTGTTGCGCTGTTTCGAGTACTCCACCAACATGGCCAGTGGCGATGACGCCGTTATCAGCGTTACAATACCACTTCTATGTCTCCTTGAGAAAACACTTAGGGCGATGATGGAAGAGGAGGTGGCCCAGGAGGAGGAGGAGGAGGAGGAGGAGGAAGAGGGGTCATTTTTAGCACTTTCAGGCCAGTCTCTTCGAAGTGACTCAGAGGGAGGTTTTTGGCAACAGCAGAAGCCAGGTACAAATGTGGCCAGCCAGGGCCCACTACTGGAGGACGAGGATGAGGAGGAGGTGGAGGAGGATGAGGATGAAGCATTGTCACAGCGTGGTGGCACCCAACGCAGCTCGGGTCCATCACTGGTGCGTGGCTGGGGGGAAAGGCAGGACGATGACGATACGCCTCCCACAGAGGACAGCTTGTCCTTACCCCTGGGCAGCCTGGCACACATGAGCGACTACATGCTGCAGTGCCTGCGCAACGACAGCAGAGTTGCCCACATTTTAACCTGTGCGGACTACTGGGTTGCCACCCTGCTGGATCCACGGTACAAAGACAATGTGCCCACCTTACTTCCTGCACTGGAGCGTGATAGGAAGATGCGCGAGTACAAGCGCACGTTGGTAGACGCGCTACTGAGAGCATTCCCAAATGTCACAGGGGAACAAGTGGAAGCCCAAGGCAGAGGAGGAGCAAGAGGTCGCCAAGGCATCTGTGTCACGGCCAGCTCCTCTGAGGGCAGGGTTAGCATGGCAGAGATGTGGAAAAGTTTTGTCAACACGCCACAGCTAACTGCACCACCACCTGATACGCAATGTGTTAGCAGGAGGCAACATTTCACTAACATGGTGGAACAGTACGTGTGCACACCCCTCCACGTACTGACTCATGGTTCAGCCCCATTTAACTTCTGGGTCTCTAAATTGTCCACGTGGCCAGAGCTAGCCTTTTTTGCCTTGGAGGTGCTGGCCTGCCCGGCGGCCAGCGTTTTGTCTGAACGTGTATTCAGCACGGCAGGGGGCGTCATTACAGACAAACGCAGCCGCCTGTCTACAGCCAATGTGGACAAGCTGACGTTCATAAAAATGAACCAGGCATGGATCCCACAGGACCTGTCCGTCCCTTGTCCAGATTAGACATTAACTACCTCCCCTTAACCATATATTATTGGACTCCAGGGCACTTCCTCATTCAATCCTATTTTTATTTTCATTTTACCATTATATTGCGAGGCTACCCAAAGTTGAATGAACCTCTCCTCTGTCTGGGTGCCGGGGCCTAAATATATGCCAATGGACTGTTCCAATGTTGGGTGACGTGAAGCCTGATTCTCTGCTATGACATGCAGACTAATTCTCTGCTGACATGAAGCCAGATCCTCTGTTACGGGACCTCTCTCCTCTGCCTGGGTGCTGGGCCTAAATATCTGACAATGGACTGTTGCAGTGGTGGCTGACGTGAAGCCTGATTTTCTGCTATGACATGCAGACTGATTCTCTGCTGACATGAAGCCAGATCGTCTGTTACGGGACCTCTCTCCTCTGCCTGTGTGCTGGGCCTAAATATATGCCAATGGACTGTTGCAGTGGTGGCTGACGTGAAGCCTCATTCTCTGCTATGACATGCAGACTAATTCTCTGCTGACATGAAGCCAGATAGTCTGTTACGGGACCTCTCTCCTCTGCCTGGGTGCTGGGCCTAAATTTATGAAAATGGACTCTTACAGTGGTGGTTGACGTGAAGCCTGATTCTCTGCTATGACATGAAGACTGATTCTCTGCTATGACATGAAGACTGATTCTCTGCTGACATGAAGCCAGATTGTCTGTTACGGGACCTCTCTCCTCTGCCTGGGTGCTGGGCCTAAATTTATGAAAATGGACTCTTACAGTGGTGGGTGACGTGAAGCCTGATTCTCTGCTATGATATGAAGACTGATTCTCTGCTGACATGAAGCCAGATTGTCTGTTACGGGACCTCTCTCCTCTGCCTGGGTGCTGGGCCTAAGTATCTGACAATGGACTGTTGCAGTGGTGGCTGACGTGAAGCCTGATTTTCTGCTATGACATGCAGACTAATTCTCTGCTGACATGAAGCCAGATCCTCTGTTACGGGACCTCTCTCCTCTGCCTGGGTGCTGGGCCTAAATATCTGACAATGGACTGTTGCAGTGGTGGCTGACGTGAAGCCTGATTTTCTGCTATGACATGCAGACTGATTCTCTGCTGACATGAAGCCAGATCCTCTGTTACGGGACCTCTCTCCTCTGCCTGGGTGCTGGGCCTAAATATCTGACAATGGACTGTTGCATTGGTGGCTGACGTGAAGCCTGATTCTCTGCTATGACATGCAGACTAATTCTCTGCTGACATGAAGCCAGATTCTCTGTTACGGGACCTCTCTCCTCTGCCTGGGTGCTGGGCCTAAATATCTGACAATGGACTGTTGCAGTGGTGGCTGACGTGAAGCCTGATTTTCTGCTATGACATGCAGACTGATTCTCTGCTGACATGAAGCCAGATCCTCTGTTACGGGACCTCTCTCCTCTGCCTGGGTGCTGGGCCTAAATATCTGACAATGGACTGTTGCATTGGTGGCTGACGTGAAGCCTGATTCTCTGCTATGACATGCAGACTAATTCTCTGCTGACATGAAGCCAGATTCTCTGTTACGGGACCTCTCTCCTCTGCCTGGGTGCTGGGCCTAAATATCTGACAATGGACTGTTGCATTGGTGGCTGACGTGAAGCCTGATTCTCTGCTATGACATGCAGACTAATTCTCTGCTGACATGAAGCCAGATTGTCTGTTACAGGACCTCTCTCCTCTGCCTGGGTGCTGGGCCTAAATTTATTACTATGGACTGTTGCAGTCGTGGGTGACGTGAAGCCTGATTCTCTGCTATGACATGCAGACTGATTCTCTGCTGACAGGAAGACAGATTCTCTGTTACGGGACCTCTCTCCTCTGCCTGGGTGCCTGGGCCTAAATATATGACAATGGACTGTTCCAGTGGTGGGTGACGTGAAGCCAGATTCTCTGCTATGGAACCTCTGTCCAATTGATTTTGGTTAATTTTTATTTATTTAATTTTTATTTTAATTCATTTCCCTATCCAAATTTGTTTGCAGGGGATTTACCTACATGTTGCTGCCTTTTGCAGCCCTCTAGCCCTTTCCTGGGCTGTTTTACAGCCTTTTTAGTGCCGAAAAGTTCGGGTCCCCATTGCCTTCAATGGGGTTCGGGTTCGGGACGAAGTTCGGATCGGGTTCGGATCCCGAACCGAACATTTTCGGGAAGTTCAGCCGAACTTCTCGAACCCGAACATCCAGGTGTCCGCTCAACTCTTGTGATAATGACAAGAAAATATCAATTTTTCACAATAGTCAGAAAAGTGATCAGCTCTCTGTGTGGACCGTAACTTCCTTAGTATTGTATAGATGTGTCGCTCACTACATTTAGTTAACTATCACTGTGAAAATCCTTGATAAAAACCTCATTGAAATATGAAAGGAAGCGGTTTGCAAAAAAAGAGTAAAACCACAAAAGAATGAAAGGCAACAAATGCAGAAGACAATTGTTATATCACTTGTGCACGTAGATATTTTCCAGCCAAAGATTATTACAAAAACTGACAATGAAACAATATAGAAATATTCTGTGCTGTAAACATTTGTCATTTCTTTCGGCCTAGTTCCTCCAAAGATCCTTAGCCACTGTTAGAAGAACAGTTTCAGCAGTAGAAGACACACAATGGCCGGAGTCAGGACAATGTTATGGACACTAAGGCCACTGTTGGTGCAAATAATCTTAACATCGGTTGTAACTCCTCCAGCGCTTGCGGACTGGCTGCCAAGGTCACAGATAGACTTTGTTGCGCACCCTCGGATGGCTGATGAGGCTGACACTGATCCTGCAAAAAACACAATTCTATTTAATACAACATTTAGCCTCCTTTATTTACACATTATCTAACCTTAGCATTGGTCTTCTTGACCATGGATACTATTCCCACTACTACTCCTGGAAAAGAAAGCTGCACTGTGGCCTTTTTTCTGTAAGAACATTTTCACAAATGAGGTTTATTTAGGATTTTTTTTTTGTTATCAGTCTTGGAGATTTTTTACCCACAGCAAACACCTAGATATTTTAGCAAGAAAATCATTTTTTGCCCTACTGTTGTTAGCCCTCATTGCCAATAAGCAGCATGAAAGAGGCTCAAACTAATGTCTCCCTCCTTTGGCTCAACATATCCTAAGAAGTGAAATAAAAAATAACCAATTTTAGTACCTGACACATGAGTTGTCTGGAGAAGACACATATTCTGCTCCCCAGTGCATTGTACTGTATCATCGGTGTGACACCAGGTAGAGTCAACGGATGCGCAGTATCTGCAGACCAGTCCATTGGGGTTAGAGCTTATTGTTGGCACTGGAAGCAAACAGGTAAAAGACAAAATATAAAGAACACTTGTTTCCATAGTATGTACAGGATAATGTTTATTGATGTGGGAACCTAAATTAAGAATATTTATCATTCAACCTTCTCATCATTAAAGGGGCTGTCCTTCACAATCACTTCATTTTGGCTAGGGAGGTTCAGTGGGACCTACCCCATGGATTGAAGTCAATGAGGCTCTATGTAACACACAGAGCAACCACAGATATTACTAAAAGAACCACATGTACTACTGTAACTCCATATGTCCTATCAGGACACACAGAAAGTGGTAATTTGTCACATCTAATACCAAATTGTTGAGTAAGAGTGTAAGGGCTAGCTCCTGAACACTTTATATAAAGGTTGTATAGCATTTAGTCATGTATACCAGTATAGTAATATCTTTGATAAGATTGGGGATAAACATAACTCTACAGGGAGTGCAGAATTATTAGGCAAGTTGTATTTTTGAGGATTAATTTTATTATTGAACAACAACCATGTTCTCAATGAACCCAAAAAACTCATTAATATCAAAGCTGAATATTTTTTGGAAGTAGTTTTTAGTTTGTTTTTAGTTTTAGCTATTTTAGGGGGATATCTGTGCGTGCAGGTGACTATTACTGTGCATAATTATTAGGCAACTTAACAAAAAAAAAAATATATACCCATTTCAATTATTTATTTTTACCAGTGAAACCAATATAACATCTCAACATTCACAAATATACATTTCTAACATTCAAAAACAAAAACAAATCAGTGACCAATATAGCCACCCTTCTTTGCAAGGACACTCAAAAGCCTGCCATCCATGGATTCTGTCAGTGTTTTGATCTGTTCACCATCAACATTGCGTGCAGCAGCAACCACAGCCTCCCAGACACTGTTCAGAGAGGTGTACTGTTTTCCCTCCTTGTAAATCTCACATTTGATGATGGACCACAGGTTCTCAATGGGGTTCAGATCAGGTGAACAAGGAGGCCATGTCATTAGATTTTCTTCTTTTATACCCTTTCTTGCCAGCCACGCTGTGGAGTACTTGGACGCGTGTGATGGAGCATTGTCCTGCATGAAAATCATGTTTTTCTTGAAGGATGCAGACTTCTTCCTGTACCACTGCTTGAAGAAGGTGTCTTCCAGAAACTGGCAGTAGGACTGGGAGTTGAGCTTGACTCCATCCTCGACCCGAAAAGGCCCCACAAGCTCATCTTTGATGATACCAGCCCAAACCAGTACTCCACCTCCACCTTGCTGGCGTCTGAGTCGGACTGGAGCTCTCTGCCCTTTACCAATCCAGCCACGGGCCCATCCATCTGGCCCATCAAGACTCACTCTCATTTCATCAGTCCATAAAACCTTAGAAAAATCAGTCTTGAGATATTTCTTGGCCCAGTCTTGACGTTTCAGCTTGTGTGTCTTGTTCAGTGGTGGTCGTCTTTCAGCCTTTCTTACCTTGGCCATGTCTCTGAGTATTGCACACCTTTTGCTTTTGGGCACTCTAGTGATGTTGCAGCTCTGAAATATGGCCAAATTGGTGGCAAGTGGCATCTTGGCAGCTGCACGCTTGACTTTTCTCAGTTCATGGGCAGTTATTTTGCGCCTTGGTTTTTCCACACGCTTCTTGCAACCCTGTTGACTATTTTGAATGAAACGCTTGATTGTTCGATGATCACGCTTCAGAAGCTTTGCAATTTTAAGAGTGCTGCATCCCTCTGCAAGATATCTCACTATTTTTGACTTTTCTGAGCCTGTCAAGTCCTTCTTTTGACCCATTTTGCCAAAGGAAAGGAAGTTGCCTAATAATTATGCACACCTGATATAGGGTGTTGATGTCATTAGACCACACCCCTTCTCATTACAGAGATGCACATCACCTAATATGCTTAAAGGGGTTGTCCGGGTTCAGAGCTGAACCCGGACATACCCTTATTTTCACCCCGGCAGCCCTCCTGAGCCTGGCATCGGAGCATCTCATGCTCCGATGCGCTCCCGTGCCCTGCGCTAGATCGCGCAGGGCACAGGCTCTTGTGTTTACAATAACACACTGCCGGGCGGTAACTGCCGCCCAGCAGTGTGTTTGGTGACGTCACCGGCTCTGAGGGGCGGGCTTTAGCTCTGCCCTAGCCGTTTTACTGGCTAGGGCAGAGCCAAATCCCGCCCATCAGTGCCGGTGACGTCACCGGGGTTCCTGTCAGCCCCATAGAGAGCCCCGGTACGTCACCGGAACTCAGAAAAATGCCTTTGCCCTGCGCGATTTAGCGCAGGGCAAAGGAGAGCATCGGAGCATGAACTGCTCCGATGCTCATGTCAGGGGGGCTGCCAGGGTGAAAATGGAGGGATGTCCAGGTTCAGCTCTGAACCTGGACAACCCCTTTAATTGGTAGTAGGCTTTCGAGCCTATACAGCTTGGAGTAAGACAACATGCATAAAGAGGATGATGTGGTCAAAATACTAATTTGCCTAATAATTCTGCACTCCCTGTATGCAGTTCAGCCTATTATGCTGCAATGTTGATCCAGAAGAAGAACAATATCCCTGTGAGGCAGAAAAAGATAATTTAGGAATAAACTCTTTTCTGACTTACTGGTATATGGCAATCAGAACAATCTTCTGGAACAACAACCCAACTCTATTGATCTGGTAATTACATGTTAGACCCCCTTTAAGATTTTGGAGCATATATAGATATCAGGTTACCCCACCAAGCTCTTACCACCTCCTGCCACCTCCAACTCAAAACCATGTCTGATATCTGCTCTTTCCTCTACTTTGAATCAACTAAAATGCTAGTGCACTTCCTCAACATCTCCCAACTAGAATATGGCAACATCCTCCGCTGTGGCCTACCATCTAACACTTTTTCAACTCTTCAATATATCCTCAACTCAACTGTCAATCAACCTCCCCCCTTGTTTCTTCTCTGCTTCTGCCAACCCATTCACTGGCTTCCCATTGCCCAGCAAATTTGGTTCAAAATACTAGATATAAGGCAGTACACAATCTGTCCTGTCCTTACATGTCTGACCTATTTTCCTGACCTGATACATCCCATTATTTAAACTTTCAAAAACAATCTGAAACCCAAACTTTAAAAAAAATCTGAGCAGCCTCTACCCTCCCCTACTGTCTCCTTTCCCGGTCCTTTTTAGATTACAAGAGGAGACCACAGAGTGGCCCAATGACAGAGTCTGGAGATGGAAGCAGTATGAGGAGGCCACAGAGTGTTTAGGTGGCGGCAGCAGCATTAGGAGAAGGCAACCGAGTGGCACAATGACCGAGTCTGGAGGTGTCAGCAGCAGCATCAGGAGGAGGCCATAGAGTAGCACAATGACCGAGTGAGGAGGTGTCGGCAGCAGCAGCAACAGGAGGAGGCCACAGAGTGGCAAAATGACAGAGTCTGGAGGTGGCAGCAGCATAAGTAGGCCACAGAGTGGCACAATGACAGAGTCTGGAGGTGTCAGCAGCATCAGGAGGAGGCCACAGACTGGCACAATGACCGAGTGAGGAGGTGGCAGCAGCATGAGGATACCACAGAGCAGCACAATGACAGAGTCTGGAGGTGGCAGCAGCATGAGGATACCACAGAGTGGCACAATGACAGAGTCTGGAGTTGGCAACAGCATGAGGAGAAACAGAGCAGCACAATGTCAGAGTCTGGAGGTGTCAGCAGCATCAGGAGGAGGCCACAGAGTGGCACAATGACTGAGTCTGGAGGTGGCATCAGCATGAGGAGACCACAGAGCGGCACAATGACAGTCTGGAGGTATCAGTAGCAGCATCAGGAGGAGGCCACAGAGTGGCATAATGACAGAGTGTGAAGATGGCAGCAGCATGAAAAAGCCACAGAATGGCACAATGACAGAGTGTCGATCAACCAAGATGCTTCTGGGTGAACCTGCTTGAAATGAATGGGCAGACAATGAGAAGACAAAGTGTCAGGATAGCTTTGAGCCTGGAAGAGTCCCAAAGTTCATCAAGATACGTCACTAAAGATTTTACTGCGTATAACTGCAGCGCTGACCACTGAAATAATTTTGTTTTTCGACCGACATACTTCAATAAAGATTTTACCACATATTACTGCGGCGCTGAACGCTGAATAAGAATAGTTTTTCCACCAAAATACGTCAATAAAGATTTTACCACATATAATTGCAGCTCTGAATGCTGAATACTATTTGTTTTTCCACCGAAATAAGTCAAAAGATTTTACTGCATCTAACTGCAGCGCTGAACACTGAATACAATTTGGTTTTACACCGAAATAAGTCACAAAAGATTTTACCACATATCACTTCTAGGGTTGTGTCACGGCCATGGTTATGGTCGTGACTCCTGAACCGCATGCGGTTGTCAGCGGTCTTTGGTTTGGTTGTCAATCACAGGTGAGGGCTGTGGTATTTGCCTCACCTGTGGTTGCCGCTGGCAACAGTATGTATGTGGCAGCATAGCAGTCTGTGCTGTATCGTGGCAGCTTGCTATGTTGTGCATGCGGTTCCGTTTGGCATGTGTGTATGTGTGCACTTCGTTTGATGTTATTGTGTGCACTTCCCTTTTAAGTGGTGTTTTCCCTTCCCTGGTGGTGGAAGGGTTAACTCCCTTTCTCTGTGTGTGAGACACTGGGTGTGTCTGTGTGGGTGTGGCCACTTAGGCCTATAAAGCCTCTGTGTTTGGCATGTCTCAGTGGGTTGCTTCAGCCATGCTTAGCCGGAGCAGTCTCCTGTGCAGTCCATCTGCCAGTGGGGGCCACCCTTGTGGTCATAAACTATCTGTGACTCTTTAGTTTATGTTGATGTCCATTTGATGTTTTCCTTCATTATGTTATGCACCTATGGATCTGGTTTACTGTGTGTTTGTGTGTGTGCTGTTTCCATTTGTTTTTGGGTGAGGACACTTGCTGTCTTGCACTGGATCCAGTCTGAGTGTCTGTGGCAGGTAGGTGTGGAAGTGATTTTCAGCCTCCTGCCATATCCATAGGCTGTTTATGTTCCTTTCCCTGCAGCTTGGCCAGTGAGACTCCTGTTCATTCGTGTCCAGAAAGAACAGGTCGTCTTACCCTGCTCCTTGTTCCAGGGCAATCCTGAGGGCTAGTAGGAACCCCTAGGCATCCGGTGTATGAGTCCTCCCACCTTCAGTGTTGACTCATATGGATAGGAGTTAGGGTCAGTTTAGGGACGCGATAGGAGGTGACCTGCTCCCTAATACTGTTGTCCTGGTCAAGCAGCCCATAACATCTTCTGGCATCGCACGGCTGAGGGTTTTCCCCATCCTCAGCCGTGGCAGGTTGTTGCGGGTATAGAAATTTCGATACCCAATCAATACTTTTGTCCCGGTATCGATACGATACTGGGATTTCAATTTTTTCGATCCTGGGATGCGCTGCTGTGCAGTCTAGTATCTCTGAACATGAGTGTGCTGCTGTCAGCGCGCTCATGTTCTCTCAGCAGCACAGGGGAGAAGTGAGCAGTCTCTCCCTTCCCCTGTGCTGCGGCTGCCACCAATAAATGGAGAGAGGGGTGGGCGCACTGCGCCACCAATGATAGGACTTTTCCTACACAGAGCGGTGCCCAGAGATGTCCCAGCACTTACTATTATTCCTGGGCGCTGCTCCGTTCGCCCGCTGTGCCCCATTACTGTCTCCTCTCCTGCTCCATATGCCAATTACTATCGAAGCAATGGGGAGGAGACATCAGCTTCTCTAGTGGGCGTTCCTTCTCTCTGCGCTGCGATTGGACAGCGCTACAGCCAGGGAGAAGGAACACCCACTAGAGAAGCTGATGTCTTCTTCCCATTGCTCTGATAGTAATTGGCATATGGAGCAGAAGAGGAGACAGTAATGGGGCACAGGCGCACAGCGGGCGAACGGAGCGGCACCCAGGAATAATAGTAAGTGCTGGGACATCTCTGGGTGCCGCTCTGTGTAGCCTAATACTTAAATACTACTTTATATGGGTCCAGACTTTAACACATAATACAGGAGGTGGGTGCCGGCAGCAGAATTGCATTGCCGGCACCTTGCCCCTGACAGGGAGCTGCGATCAGCGGCAGTTAACCCCTCAGGTGTGGCACCTGATGTCACGGACGGTGTACAGGAAACAAGGCAAGGCAACATGTAAAAATGACTCGCTGGATCCAAAAGCTAAGGAACCAAGGGAGACCCCTGCAGAAGACCTGGCACTTTCCCTGGCTGCTCAGCCTATGCAAAGATCCAAATGGTGGAGGTTTGCATATCCACGAACCTTGACTATAAAGCCCTGAGCACCCTACAATAGTGAGGGGACACGACCACCGGCTCCCTACACAAGATACGGAGGGAGTCAGGGTCACCTGGGATCCAGCAAACAGAAAATAACAGATAAAGGTACAACACTTAGCTTTGTAGCAGATAGGAGAACAAGGTCAGCATGCACACACACTCCAGGAAGAAGTATAAGCCGCCCAGAAAAGCATTCTGGGGAGGAATTTAAAGGGAAGCAATTAGTCCAACACATGACAGCTGAGAGAGACTAACGAGAGGAGGAACTGAATACCACAACACAGAAACTCAAGGAGGAGGTTCTGAAAGGCCTCTGTCAGAGCTTCTCAGCTGTCTGGTTGTGACACCTGAGGTGTTTACTGATGCTGATCTGCCAGTACCTGCCTCCTGTATTAAGGGGTAATTATCATTGGTAGCGCAGTGCGCCCCCCCTTAACCTCCCACCCCATTAAAATAATTGGTGGCACAGTGCCCCCTCCCCCCAGTATTAAAATCATTGGTGGCAGTGGCCACAGGGTCCTCTCCCCTCCCCCTCATTGGTAGCAGTGGCAGATTCTGATCGAAGCCCCAGCAGTGTAAGCCTGGGTCTCCGATCAGTTACCATGGCAGCCAGGACGCTACTGAAGCCCTGGCTGTCATGGTAACATCCCTGATGCTGTGTGCACTGAGCAGCAGGGAGAGTGTGAAGTCCTATTCACCCTGATAGAGCTCTATCAGGGTGAATAGGACAAGGGATGAAAAAAATCCCAGGTTCTAGCCCCTAAGGGGGGAAATAGTTATTAAATAAAAAGTGTAAAAAAAAAAAAAGGTAAAAAAAACCACACCAAAATATTAAGTATGAATTTTTACATATAAAAGGTATATATATATATTTTACATATAAAAGGTACATATAAAAGGTATAAACAATAAATAAACATATCACATATCGCCGCGACAGAAAAGTTCAAACTATTAAAATATAAAAAAAATCTATGCGGTGCACGCTGTTTTTTTTCGCGTGGTATTGAATGGTATAGAGTATCGCAATACTTTTTTATGGTATCAAAACCGAATCAAAAATTTGGTATCGCAACAACTCTAATCACTGTAGTGCTGAACGCTGAATACAATTTTTTTCCCACCGAAATAAGTCACAAAAGATTTTACCGCATATAACTGCAGCGCTGAACGCTGATTACAATTTAGTTTTCCACCAAAATAAGTCACAAAAGATTTTACCGCATATAACTGCAGCGCTGAACACTGAATAAAATTTGTTTTTCCACCGAAATACTTCAATAAAGATTTTACCACTTATAACGAAGCACGGAGATGGAAAGGGTCTTCGGATTCCCCCCGCACTATACGGATGCTTCAGAAATGAACCGCTGCTCCCGACAACAGCTCCTGGGAAGTTCATGGAGTGTCCCGGTCATCGGGCAACTATTCGCTCCACTGAAGGATTATTTTGAAAGTGTGTCAAAGCCACATGGGGCCCCCACGCTGCAGATTTATCGTGGAGACATCATAGAGATTTTACCGCATATAACTACAGCGCTGAACGCTGAATAAAATTTGTTTTTTGACCAAAAATATGTCACAAATGGTTCTGCCACATATACCTGCAACAGTGAAACGCTAAATATATTTAGTTTTTCTACCGAAATACGTCACTAAAGGTTTTACCACACATGACTGCAAAAGTGAACGCTGAATATATTTTTCTTTTTGTACTGAAATAGGCCACTAAACGCTTTCAACACATATAACTGCAGAAGTGAAATGAGAATATATTTTCTTTTTGTACTGAAATAGGCTACTAAACGCTTTCACCACAAATAACTGCAACAGTGAAGTGCATATATATTTTTCTTTTTCTACTGAAATATGCCACATATTGCTGCAGAAGTGAACTGAGAAAATATTTTTCTTTTTGCAATGAAATACGCCACTAAACGATTTCACCACATATAACGGCACAAGTGAACTGCGTATATATTTTTCTATTTCCACAGATATAAGCTACTAAAGGCTTTTCAACACAGCACTTGCACCCCAAGAACAAATTGCTGGAATGACAGAGCTGTCTAATGGCTATTTGGATCCCCAAATAATCTTTTCCTGCACTTGTAAATCGCTTTTTTATCGCTGTCCCTAGCGGCTTCTGACGTCTCTCCCTGCACTAAGATGCTGTGAAATGATTACTCCCTATCCTTTCCCTGCACTTATAAATTGTTTTTTCATTTTATTTTTTCCACAAGGAGGTTTTTCCAATTGCTGTCCCTAGTGCCTTCTTACGTCTGTGCCCTGCACTCGGAACGCTGTAAAATGTCAGATTTTAAGATGTCCCAGGGCTGGCAGCTGATTAGCTGCATGCATGCATGTCAATCTGGGTGATACCGCCTTCCCAGATTTCCTTGCCCCATGTCCTCACATGTGTGGCCGCCAGTTTAGGAAAAATTGCAATTCGTTACCACGAAGTGTGAGGAAATTCAGATTTGTTGCAAATCGATTTCTTTCTGAAATTCGGATCGAATTCCACTTCGTCAGCTTCGATTCGCTCATCTCTAATAGTGACTTGACCATACGCATCAATAAAGATTTTGCTTATATAAACTGAAAAGTGCCGTGGTACTATCCTTGTGGCATTGTGATCATCCATCTACCACTGGCACCACAATTTTTAAGTGGAGTGCAGGTGTCAACTCATTACCCCGGCCCCATTGTAATGAGATGTTTTGATTGTGTGGTTAGTACACCACTGCCACTGACAACACATTAGATTCTGCTGCTCTAATGGTTCAACTTTTCCCTGATGGCCTTTGCTTCTTCTGTATTTGTATTAGTGGTGCAATGTCTTGACTTGTGACTGTGGCAGCCAATCACTGGGCACACCCTAGTGCGGAGGTCATTTAGAATAACACATCAACACTGTGGTCAGTGATTTGGCTACAGTGGAGATGAGTCAACATGAAGCATGATTGGTGAAGTGGCGTAAATACAGTGAGCCCCAGAGTAGCTGGTGCAGAAGATGGGACTGGTAGTGGACCTGATGAGATGTTGTGTCACGGTGTACTCCATCTACCGATGCAGTGGGAAGGTGGTTTGAGGAATCATAGTCTCTCTTTACATAATGCAAAAGATAAATTGTAGAAAATCCAGCAGTAGTAGGTACAAAATACAATTTGATTTATTCTTGCAGGTTTTGATATATACGCCAGGTTTGGAACTTTTTCCAATTTAACTTTTTCTTTTTTCTCACAAAGTGGGTGGAGCTTAACAAAAAGCAGTATGACCTCCTGTGTCCATCAGTATTATGATAATTTGATGACAATTACAGCACAAAACTACACCAGAAGATGTGCCAATGTTATTAAGAGGTCCTCCACTTAAAAAAAAAGTCTCATCTTACTCTGGAGCACTTTTCTAAAACTGGCACATGCAACGCCCATTCTTGTAATTTCCCCCCAAAATGTATTTTTGTTTTAATTACTTTAACCTAATATTTGCACAGAAAAGCAGAAATAGACGACTTACATGTGGGAGTATTAGGAGTGCAGTTGTCAGTGTTGCAACATGAACTGCTCATCCTGATATGTCCTTGTTGTATGCCCACACTGCCATTGAAGCCACATTGAGATGAAGGTTCGCATGATCTGATGAAAGATGTAGACTTCGCTCCAGCTAAAAATAAACAGAGCAAACATTTTCTTTATTATTGAAATTGCAAAAAAAATATATTTATTATTTGTACCTTTTCGTTAGAAGGGTTCCCTAACAATACACAGATCACAATTTTTTTTCCTGCTGGGACCTCCAGCAATCAGTGGTCACCTGTAGGGAAACCTGGCAATAGGGGTTCAATTTTTTTGCAACACCACCACAGGGGAAGTTAGGTATTACACAGAGCTCTTTCAAATCAATGGACTATCTGTGAAAACCATGACAGGGCAGGTCCTCTAGAGGAATAAATGTTCTTTTTAACCATTTACCATTTACACAGAATTCCCTAATAGGGTTATGGGCCTTCTAAAATACACAAAAAAACTATATAAATTTTTGCACGCTTTTTGCACGCGCGTGATAAAAAACTGAATGTGGTACCCAGACCTGAACTTCTTCACATGGTTATAAGGGAAAATAATAGCATTCTTAATACAGAATACATAGTACAATAGGGCTGGAGGGGATAAAAAAATAAAATAATAATAATTAAACTCACTTTTATCTACTTTTTCGCGCAGCCCAGCTTCTCTTCTTTCTTCAGGACCTGGGTAAAGGACCTTTGATGACAACACTGCGCTTATCACATGGTACATCACATGACCCATCACCATTGTGATGGATCATGTGACGGACCATGTGATTAGCGCAGTGACGTCACCACAGGTCATTTTCCTCAAAGAAGAAGACAGAAGAGAAGCCGGGCTGTGCGAACAAGTGGATGAGGTGAGTTAATTTTTAGATTTTATTTTTTTTACCCCTCCAGCCCTATTTTACTAAGCATTCTGTATTAAGAATGCTATTATTAGATGGAAGCCTATATTAGTCCAGTGCCAAGCGTGCCAACCAATACCATCCGGTCTGCACACCTTAGGGGGGCCAGGTCTTTATGATGACCATCCTCATCTTTTGCTGTCTTTACTTTCTAGAAAAGTCAGCAAGATGCAGAGAGAGGAGGAGCTGGATGTTCCTGATGACATATTGTCATCAATATTGGGTAATGTGGAAAAGGAGGAAAAGTAGATGGCAAAAGTAGGGCTGGAGAGTGCTGGGGTTGG